>NC_022029.1:38377522-38413948 GCF_000317375.1 Microtus ochrogaster
TCTCTCTCTCTCTCTCTCACACACACACACAAACCAACACTTTTTAAAAATTATGGGCATATATTTTCCTGTTTTCTTTTCTTTTTATCAGAGTTGTGGGAACAGATCATGAATGTAAGCTCTTATTCTGTCCCCATGTTTAAATTCTAAGGGGTGAAGCCATCTTGGAGCAAAGGAGTGCTTCATCTCAGACATTGAATCTAAGAGTTGATTAACTTATTGTTCCCTCTTTTTGTTGATATATTGTGTGAGTAAGATTGTGTTAAGGGCTTCACTCTGTGTTCTTCTGCCTATACAAATGGAAGTCCAACCACTGATGGAGTCCCAGGGAACAATAGATCTAAGAAAAGCCTGATTCTATTTGTCCTTTCTTTGTCCCCAAGGTTTGAAAATTTATTGGAAGAGGATGTGAGCATGAGTACTGCCTAGTTGCATAAGTTTCATTTTGTTAAGAAACAGACACAACATCGTTTTGGGTAAAACTAAGGACTACAAAAGTTATGTTTTGCCAAATCCATCTCTGATATTTCTTTTGTGTCTGGCATTTTTTAATGATATAGAATTCTCATAAAATTCATTTAGATATTTTTTTTACTAGTATGAAGTATGGTAGTAGCAATAGGTTTTTTTTTTTAAATCTAAGGTTTTAAAAGCACAGTTGAGTAGGTCATCTCTACAATAAATTTTCCAAAATGTTAGAAATACGTCAATTGAAGGAGTTTATTTTCTCTGTGATGGCTTGAGTACAACCCACTTACCCATAAAACTTAGCTGTCAGCACTGGACATAAGTACAGCTTCAGAAATTTGTATTCTATACACAAGCATAAATTCATCTCTGTGATCTGAAAACAGAACAAAGCTCAAAATAAAGTGTTCTGAATGAAGTGAGCAGGAGGAAAACCATGTAGGATGCCTCCCAATATTGGCTTTTTCAGGACCAACCACTGCCATGATGGATCCATTGGAGACTCATAGAGGATTGACTTCACTTGAGGTCAGGGGGGAGATGAAGAGGGAAGGAGATAGGCACATGCACCATACCAGCTATCTTTCAACTGTTGCCTTGACTCTAATCAATGAAGCCTATAGACCTCATTCAAAAAACTTCCAATGGGGGAAGTCCTATTGCTACTGCCTGGATGTGGTATGATTCAAGTAATTGCTTCCTTGTAAAGTTTACTCTACTGTAGACATTTGCTGTTTTGCTGGGCAGCAGGTGCTCCAAATGTCTTCTAAATAAATATGTCACCAAGGTTAAGTACTTCTACAGTCCCAGTTAAGACCCAGTGTAGTTCTTACTGTTCTTCTTATATATGCAAGTATGTATATACGTATGTTATATGTGCAACTCAATGTGCCAGCTTCACTCATTATTAAACATATAAGTATTATTAAACATATAAGTATTATTAAACATAATGTCTTTTCTAATTTTCTGACATATACAAACTTGGACTTTATTTTTGTATTTCTAGGTCTACTGAGTTATTTTCTTACAGGAATTTCACAATTTTTAAAGCAGTTTTTGAAAGTGTATTTTAAATTTATAACTTGAAGTATTTTGTTTCATTGGACATTCTCAGGTACTGGTTATGACTGTCTCAAGAGTATGTGGTAGAAGCCATAGGTTTGCCTGAGTAGGTCTATACTACCAGCTAGAGTTCAGAGATGGCTCATCTTCATTTTGGTCTGTTTGTTTAGACAAAGTGTGGGTCTTCATTAGAATCTGTGCTTCTATCCATGCTGTGTGGTTAGTTTATATTGATGCCTTGTTATTTAAGATGGGATTTTGCATGAGGGCATCATATAACTGAATATTCTATTGCAAGTAGCCTTTTCTCTCCAGATTCATAGTCCAAAAGCATGACACAAGACATGACATATAGAAGCCTAAAACCTTGATGTAATTTTTGTTTCTAACACAATTTGTATATGATTATAAATGGAATAAAATTAAAATGCTCAGCTTCTAATTAAAAATATTCATTTTATATATAAATATAAAACACACACACACACATATATGTGGACATTTTGTCTGCATATAAGTTTGTGCACCACTTGTGGGTCTGGTGCCTACAGAGACCAGAAGAAGCTAATGAATCTCCTCGAACTGGATTTATGGATGGTTGTGAACTCTCACATGGGTGCTGAGGCTCAAATCAGGTTTTTTTGAAATAGCCAGTCCTCTTAAATGCTGAGCCATTTCTCCAGCACTAGTTTTTAATTTTTTTTTTTACTTATATAGAAAGGGGATTATCAAGAAATCAACACCATCTTCTCCACACATCATAAGAATAAATCAAGGGCCCGGGGGTTAGTCTTCAAGGCTGGGAAATCCGGGTAGCTAACTTGTTCTGAGCATCCACAGACTTTGAACTTTTTGTAGCATGTGAGTATGGGATGGCTGAAAGTTAATATTAAAAATACAGTGTGATTCGTCAGTCTATGCTGTGATCAACTGCTTTTGGAGGAATCGACAAGTTCTCTAAATACTTCATTTTAGAAAAGCCCTAGCAACACTTGCCTGTTAGCAACTCATCATTCAGTTTTGCCGGAACTGGGAACTTGGCCCTCTGTTCTTGAGTGAATCCTTTTGGTGCACCGATATGGCTTTTGTAAGAAAAATCATTTTTTTTAAGTCAAAAATTTTGCTCCCCTTAGTCAGTCATTTCAAATTCACAGATGGGAAGTTTATAGCCAGGGGAGCAATCTGCAGTGTTCACTCCATATTTTGGCACTAGAATGTAGCTAGCTGTGGTTTTCATCTGCTTTTCCATGCAAAACAGAACACACAAATGATATACAGCTTTAAAAAATCTTAATTAGAGTTTGTTTTTAAAAAGATTGTTTAAAAGCTAGTTTTGTACAATATATAAAGACAGCATTCCTTACAATCAAGGAATCAACATGCTTTCTTTGAAAGACAAAATTGCATCTCTCATCTTCATCTCAAATCTCTTCTACCCAGGACTAATACCTTCGTTCATGGATTACTTTATTGTTACCATGGTGGCATTTAAGTCACTGCTTTATCCATGGTATCAAGTTACTCTCTCAAAAACAAATCTAATGGAGTTAGTCTCCTACGTGAAATACTTGTCATGAGAGTCCTCTGTCTGCACAAGCAATGCCAAATTTAATAGCCTGACATAAAATAGTCACCGTCCCCAACCTGCCTTCATCTGATGTTTCTGTGTTTTTAATCCAGTTTTATGTCAATATCTTTAGAAATACATGCAATCTAATAAGCTAAAAACAAGAGAAAAGAACCAAGTCAAAGGGATTGATGGTACTCTGCTTTTCCAAATAGAAAAATAATTGTCCTGTCATAGTGGCATGAAAGTCATTGCTGCATTGATGGATTCAGCCAAATCAAATCTTATGAGGGGGCTGTAATTAAACAGATATAAGAATTCACTTGCCCGTTCTTCTCTCTTAAATCTTATTTTTGGTCTTCAACTCTTGGTGACTGAATAGCAGAATTTACACACACAAGTTTGAGTTTTGTTATGATAGTGTCTGCATTATTATGTAGGCATTGTTTTGTTAGAAAGTGGAAAGACATGTTTTAAATCTCAGAGTTAGGAAGAATTGAGGCACCATATTGTCTTCTATAGTCTATACTTCACCATAAACAGAGATTAGACTGAGGTATGATGTAGAAGCAGGGAAAAGCAAGACACAGAATAAGGTGGGTGGATATAATTCCATGGACTAGGGAATTTTAAGTATTTGGAAATACATAAACAAATGAACAATACTAGGAAAATATGTTTTATCTGGGGTAAATTTAAAAGTATGAGTAAAAAGGAATCTATATCTATATATCATCTATCTATCATCTATCTATCTATCATCTATCTATCTATCTATCTATCTATCTATCTATCTATCTGTAAATTTTAAGCAATGTGACAAAAAATAGTCTTGATAACAGAGCATAGACAATCTGTAAAACTAAGGTCAGGTAAGAAAATGTGATCGTGTGGTAGGTGAAAATGAATACCTCTCTACATATTTAGTTCTAAGATACTCTTTGTAGATATAACAGAAGGCATGCTGAGTAACATGATAGGAAAATTTGTTTTGAACCAAATTAGTGCTGAAAGTGTCATTTCCAGCACTAACTGAAAAAAATTCTAAATATGATATTTATTAGTTTTTAAAAAAAACATGCACTTTGAGCACATTTAGACTTCCTACCTTACTTTTTCTCCCACCCACTTCCAAATCCCATTAATTCCTTTGTTTCCCAGAATGCACGGCTTCTACTTTGATACCATCTATAACTAGATGATTTTATAAATCTACAAAATCCAGGGTCCACAAATGAGAGAAAATGTGTGATATTTATCTTTCTGAGACTCACTTATTTTACTTATTTTGATTAGCACCATTTGGATCTATCTTCCTGCAAATGACACAACTCCATTTTTCTTTACAGCTGAAAAAAAACTAATATATAATATATATTAATGCTTTCACAGTTTATTTAATCACTCCTTTGTTGGTGGACCTAGGTTGTTTCTACAAGTTAATCATTGTGAATAGTTCTATAATAAAGATTAATGTGTACAAGTATCTCTGTGATATGTTTGCCTGGAGTCTTTTGTTTTTGTTTTTTTGAGTCATCTTGTTTGTTTGTTTTTTCCTAATAATTTTTTATTACTTTATAAATAATACCATTCAAAATTTCTACTTCCTCCCTTCCTCCCACTTCCCTCCCACTCCCCCACTCACCCCCCCCCATCTAGTCCTAAGAGAGGACAGGGTACCCTGCCCTGTGGGAAGTCCAAGGCTCCCCACCCTCCCTCCAGGCTTAGGAAGGTATGTATCCAAAGAGAATAGGATCTCAAAAAGCCAGTACAGCAGTAGAGACAAATCCCAGTGCCATTATTATTGGCTTCTCAGTCTGCTTCGATTGACCCCAGGCTCATTCAGTCCCAGTTCATCTGGATTTGGTGAGCTCCCATTAGCTCAGGCACACTGTCCCAGTAGGTGGACCAACCCCTTGTGGTCCTGCCTGACTTCCTTGCTCATATTCTCCCTCCTTCTGTTCTTTAACTGGACATTAGGAGCTCAGTCCAGTGCTCTGATGTGGGTCTCTGTCTCTATCTCCATCTGTCACCTGACAAAGGTTTTGTGGTGCTATTCAAGATAGTCATCAGTCTGACTATGGGACAAGGCCAATTCAGGCACCCTCTTCTCTACTGCCCAGGGTCCTAGCCGGGGATATCCCTGTAGACACCTGGAACCCCTCTAGAGTCAAGCCTCTTGCCAACCCCAAAATGGCTCCCTTAATTAAGATATCTTCTTCCTTGCTCCTATATCTGTCTTTCTTTCATCTCAACAATTCCACTCCCCTAGGCTAATCAGTGTGGCAGTTTCTCAGAAAATTAGAAGTCAACCTACCTTAGGATCTAGCAATACCACTCTTGGGAATATGCCCAAGAGATGCCCAATCATACTACAAAATTATTTGTTCAACAATGTTCATAGCAGCATTATTTGTAATAGCCAGAACCTGGAAACAACCTAGATGCCCCTCAATGGAAGAATGAATAACGAAAGTATGGCTCATCTACATATTAGAGTACTACTCAGCAGTAAAAAACAATGACATCTTGAATTTTGCATGCAAATGGATGGAAATAGGAAACACTATCCTGAATGAGATAACCCAGACCCAAAAATATTAATATGGTATACACTCACTCATTAGTGCATTCTAGCCATAAACAAAATACATTGAGCCTATCATTCGCAATCCTAGAGAAACTAAGTAATAAGGTGAACCCAAAGAAAACCATATATAGATCCTCCTGGAAACTGGAAACAGACAAGATCACCAGGAAAAAGTTGGGAGCATGGGGTTGGGGGTGGAGTGGGGGTAAGGAGACAAGGGGAGAGAGAAGGGAGATGGGGGTTTGGGAGAGCCTGGAGTCTTTTGAATAAACCTTGTGGAGTGATGTAGTTGTTAATATGTTATATATGATGGTTCATATATATAGCTGTTCATATGGTATATATGTTTTTAATTTTTTTAAAAAAATCTCCATACTGATTTTCAAAGTGGCTGCAATAATTTACAGCAGTGCATAAGGGTTCCTTTTGTCCCCATCTGTGCTAAGATTTATCCTTTATTGATTGCCGTTCTGGTTGAAGTAAGATGGAGTCTTGAAGTGGTTTTTATTTACATTTATCCAATTGCCAGTGGGAGGAAATATTTTTATTTTGGAGGGGTCACCATTGTTTTGCTGTGTGTGTGTGTGTGTGTGTGTGTGTGTGTGTGTAGATTTCTATTTTGACCAGAGATGGAATATGAAAATGTTGACAGTTTGCTGGTAACTGACTGATGATACACACTTAAATTGCTCCTAAGATTCCATGCTTGTGTTAGTTCACCCGCAGTCTCATCACTGCGTTTCCAAGCAGAAGATGAGTTAATAGTGAGGCTGCACGTGAGGTGCACAAACAGGTTGCAATATTACAGTGAAGGGCTTGGTGGTTTGAAGGAAGTGGCGCCAGAGGCATCCCATGAAGCTCTAGTAGATGGGCAGAACTCTAAGACCAGAAAAGCCCAGCTTTTCTACTGTGTAGGAGGAGGTCACTGTCGTTAATACATGGTAGTTTTTATAAAGTGTCATATCCAGTTATTTATAATAGTGATAGTGGTCATGCATTTTAATGGAGATTTCAGTATAAGTAGTAAAAGGAAAATTAAAAAGTGTTTGAAATCTAATTATCCAGGGACAATCATGAACAACTTGGTAAATACACAGATTACTCTCTTTCCCAAGCACCAAGTACCATTATTCTGTTCATATACAGTGCTTTTTAGCCTTTTTTACTTCCTTCTATCCTTTATTTATTTTGCTAAGCCAAATAGTCTTTTTCGCTTAGAAAAACTAAACGACAGTCTGAGGCCAGCTCACTTTTACCATAGCCAACTGAGGACAAAATGGCTGCTACAATTGAGTATTTATTAGAAAACATTACCATTTTAAATTAAAGTCGAATTATATCACTTTCCCTTTTATCAATCTCCCATACACCTCTCAGATTGATAGCTTCATTTTTTTTTTCATTGTAACTGTAACACAACCTTCTAAGTACCTTTTTTGTTGTTTGTGTATATGATTTCAGGGCTGATCACTCTGTATTGAATGACCAACAAGGAATCTTATCTATGGGAGAGGCTAATTCTCTCTTTCCTGTCAGTCATTCATTGCCTATAGTTTTTTTGTCAAGGGGTGAGATTCTATGAAAATTTCACTTTCGTGTTGTTATTGCTATCATTTCCGCATTATTTTGCAGACATTCTAGGAGAGACGTTCACAGCCAGCTTCTTGGTATCCTTGCTCTTTGAATCTTTCTGCCCCTCTTCCACTGTTAAACTGAGCCATTGATACAGGAGCTGTGACGTAGAGTTATCTACTGGGACTGGGGTCTTGGGGCCCATTGATCTCTACATTGTGTCCAGTTGTAGTTCTCTGTGATGCTCTCCATTTGCTGGAAAGAGACGCTTCTTTGATGAGGGGCTGAAGCTACATGTAGATCGGAAGAATCGGAGCCGGTAACCATAGATCAGAGAGAACATGCAGTGTTTGTCTTTCTGGATGTGGGGTACTTCATTCAATATAACCTTTTCTAAGTCCATTCACTGACCTGAAAATTCATGATTTTGTTTTTCTTTAGAGCTGAACAGCATTCCATTGGGTACATACCTCATCTCCATTGAGTAGAGTGGTTATGAATATGGGGAAGCAACTATCTCTGGAGAAGAACGGTTAGTCCTTTGTTCCTATGTCGAGGAATGATAGGGCTAGATGATATGCTAAATGTAGTTTTAGCTCTCCGGTGGTTATTCATGCTGATTTCCAGAGTAGCTGTACCAGTCTGCAATCCCACCAACAGTGAATGGGAGTTCTCTTTCTTTACAACCTCGCCAGCACTTGCTGTCAGTCATTTTATTGATCTTAGCCATTCTGACTCGGAAGATGAACTCTCAAAATTGTTTTGATTAGCATCATCTAATTGTTAAGAATAATGAACATTTGCTGAGGAACTTCCTAGATATTTTCAGATCCCTAGTCCGTTTTTCATTTGGGTGATTTTAATTTTTTGACTTTCTTTTATTGAATTCTTTGTTAGTTCTGGGTATTAACAAAATATCATATGTGTGGTTGGCAAAGATTATCTCCTATTCTGTGAGTTTCTTCTTCACTCACCTGATTGCTCCCTATAAAGAAGCTTTTTAGTTTGTCTTAATTCCTGAGCAACTGGAGTCTTGCTTAGAGAGTCTTCTCCCACATCTCTATCTTGTAGTCTACTACCTATGTTTTCTTCTAGAAATTTTAGTGTTCCAGGTTTCACACTGGGGTCCTTGATCCTGTTGGTTTTAATGTTTGTTCCCAGTTATAGATATTGGTCTGATTTCATTTTATTCTGCATATGAACATCTAATTTCTCCAGTGCCACTTGTTGAAGATTCTGTCTTTTTTACAGAGATTTTTTTTTAACCTTTGTCAAATACCAGATGACTGTAGTTATGAGTTCTCATGTCTGGGTCTTATTATTTTATTCCATTCCATTGATCTGCATGCATATTTTTGTGCCAGTATCATATTTTCTTGTTATCATGACTGTATAATATATCCTGAAATATGGAATAGCAGTCCCTTCAGGATTCAGTCTGTATTCTCTAGTGTTGTTTTCAATGTCTTGATTGAGAGATTTGAAGTTTTCATTGCAAATGTCTTTTCTCTCCTTAGTTGTGTTTTATTGTCTTTGATGCTATCATTAACAGGGGTGTGTCCACGATCTCTTTCTCAGTATGATTGTTGTCACTGTATAGAAAGGCTACTTAATTTTAAGTTGATTTTGTATTTTACCACTTTGCCAAAATTGTTTGTTTCTATAAGTTTTCTGGTGGAAGTTTTGGAATATTTTGTATAGAATGTATCATCTGTATCTTGATTGCTTTCCCTTTTCATACCTCTTTAATTTTTTTCTTACCTTATTGCTTCAGCTAATGCTTCCAACACTATACTGAAAGGAATAGGGAGAGTGGACAAAGCTTCTTGTGCCTGATTTGAATGGGCTTGCTTCAAGTTTTCCTCCATTTAGGATAGTGTTGGTTGTGGGTTTGTCACATACCTCTTCTATTAGGTTGAGTTATGCTTGCTCATCCCTGGTCTCTCTAGGACTTTTATCATGAAAACTTGTCAGATTTTTGTCAAAGGCTTTTTCTGTACCTATTTAGGCTATTGTGTGTTTTTGTTTTTAATCCGTTTGTGTAATTTATTATAATTGTTGACTTATGTATATTGAACCAACCCTGCATTTTGGAGATGAAGCAAACTTGATTATGCTAGATGATCTTCTTGATAATGATTGTATTTGGTTTGACAATATTTTATTGAAATATTTTTTAATCTATGTTCATCAGGGATATTTGTCTGTTTTGGATTTGTGCTGTGTCTTTATCTGGTTTTGGGTATTACAGTTGTGTTCTCTCCAATGTTTCTATTTCTTGATTAATCAAATTCTCAAATCTTGAATTATATTTGTCATTTCATTCAGTTGTGTATTTGTATTTTCTTGGATATCACTCCAGCATTTATTGTTAGCTTCTTGGAGTTCAATGCAGTGTTTGTTGGTGCTTTCTTCAAATTTCTGGAATTCTTTGATAACATTTATGATCTTTATTTTAAATTCTGTATCCTGGAGTTCATCTAGGTATTTCTTGTTAGGGAATACTTACATAGGATTAGTGGGGGAAATTCTGTCCTGCTCATTATGTTCTTCTTTTCACTATTTGGCTTAGACGTGTGGATTTTTTTCTTTGGTTTGTCTGATGTGATAATCTGGCCTTCCTTTGACTAGGCAATTGGAGTAGATTCATGAACAGAGCTCAGCCAGGTAAAGTTGGTGGATGATCTATTTAACTGGGCCACAGAAAGAGGGCACCCAAACAATGGGTGTGTGTGTTGCCGAGGGTGTAGGTGCTGAGATGGCCCTTGTAGCAGGAAGAATGGGAGAGGATAGGTCATCTCACTTTGTCAAATGTAGTAATAGGAGCGGCGGGGCTGCATCCCCAGCACCCCGGCCGCCTGGCTAGCTTATGCCCCAAAATAACAACACACAAATTGTATTCATTTAAACACTGCTTGGCCCATTATATCTATCCTCTTCTCGGCTAACTCTTGCACCTGGACTAGCCCATTTCTAATAATCTGTGTAGCATCAATCTTACCGGAAAAGATTCTAGCCTATGTCCATCCTGGGTCGGAGCTTCATCGCGTGTGCCTCAGAGAGCAGAGCTCTTGCATCTGCCTGGGAGAGGGGAGCATGGCGTCTCTCTGAGCTCAATTCCTCTTCCTCCCAGCATTCTGTTTTGTTTACTCCTCCCACCTATGTTTTAACCTATCAGGGCCAAGCAGTTTCTTTATTGCTTAACCAATGAAATCAACAGATTGATATATGACACTCCCACATCAGTCAAAGGTCACTCATAATGAAAGTAGGTTCAAAGGTAACTAACCTGACTATTTTGGGACTAGGTCTATGGTTGTGGAGATAACTATGGGCAGTGGGGAGTAGTGGGAAAGGAATGAGAGGGGATGGGAGGTGGATAAAGACAGTAGAACTAGATGCGGTATTGCAGATAGTTGAGGGAAGGGATAATAAAAGGCAGATAGGTTGTCATCAACCAGACCAAGATTATTCATAAATGAAGAGGGTTCAAGGCCACATCTCTGGAATGAGGCTTGTGCAATTGCAGATGGTGGCAGGTAAGGACAAGGGAAAAACTTAACTCAAAAATATTTCTACTTTATAAATCACAGGCTGGGCCATTGCTAGGCACGATGGTATAAATACTATTGTGACAACCTTAAATTGTTTTGATTATTTATTTGTTTCTCTAGGATAAATTTAAAGAGGTAGAATTTCAGCTTCAAAACATTGAGAACAAGTTTATAGATGGCAATGAGTATTTTTAAATTATGCCCCTGGATTTTTTTTTTAAAAGAGTTCACATGCTTTCATTTCCCATGTGTGTGTTAATCTTCAAATTTCAGAGACAGTTACTTTATGAATCAATTACTAAAATCCATGGACATGAAATAACCCTGAAATAAAGCATCAGGGCTGGTTAACTGGTTATGGCGGCATATAGCTTGTCACTTCCCTTGACACTTCTGAAATAGTTTAAAAGGTTCTTAATAGACAGCAAGCAACATGCATCATGCCTTTTGATTAAACATAAAACATTTATTCTGACTCCTGAAGGTATTGGAAAAATCAGCAAAGCATGGGAAAATACTCACTCTAGCCACTTGCATGTTTATAATGTGAGAGGTGCTTTTCATGTATTTATTAAAGTGCAATCAGATTGCAGAATTCTTAATAATTTAAATAGAATGTTCCCACAGTAGGCACCATATGTTTCGATTTCAATTTCATAAGCTTTATTAATTCAGGAAAAAATGTATCTTAAGAGCTACAGACAAATCACATTCAAATTTAACTGAAAAGTTTATTTTTCAGTCATTCAGAGAACGTGACTTTATAGGTTCAGCACAAATATTGCTAAATTAAGCTCTTAAGTCTATAAGGAGTTCAAACAGTCAGATTCCCTTCCTCAATTGGATGAACTAACACAAACATCATAAAGTCATGACAGAAAGTGATGTCTCCTAGGATGTAATTAACTTAGTCTCTCTCTCTCTCTCTCTGGTAGACTATTAGCTATGAAGTATTCCATTTGTGAAGGATAGCACCTGTTGAACTTAGTGAATATGTTTGCTTTGCAAGCATTCAATTATCACCATCACATACAAAATCTCCAGGGTACTGAAAGGAGCAGGGGGTGGCTTTATTTGTCATTTTGACAATGTTTAGTAACAGAATTTGTGGCTACTGAGATCTTGATTTGGAATCTGTATCTTTTCATTGCTGGATTTTAAAGAATTCTTTCAGTATTTAAATATTGTGTTAATTTAATGGAGTAGATTTTTTTATTTCAAAATTTTTCTGAAGTTAAAAATACAAAAATACCTCTTTTCCCTCTTTTTCTTTTCTCCCAACTCACCTCATGTACCTCTCTCACAATTCTTTCTTAAATTCATGGATTTTTTTCTTTGTTTTTACTATATGTATTAGTACATGTTTATATTCTTAAATACACGAATACAGCCTTCTTTTGCATATATTATCACCTACATATACATTGAGGGTTGACCACTCAGGACTGGGTAACTAATTGGGGAAGATTATTTCTATTGCTTTCAGCACTGCTTTGTCTGTAGTTCTTTGCTTTAATGTTGGGGCCCCATGAAATATTTCTCCTTTATGTTAGCATGTCTATTGGTGTGATCCTTGTTTAGGTCTTGTTTATGCATCCATATTGTTGAGACTTCATGAGTTGTCACCCCTCATCAAACAAAATTCTGTTTGTAAAAAATGGGCTAACTTTTTAACAGATGTGTCTTGATTTAATAGATAAGGTTTTTGCAGGTCCTAAGAATATATAAAATACATACTTTCTTTGCAAAGTGTTTACTCATTATTTTGTAAGAAATAAGATGACCTGCACACATAAAACTTTCGGAGGAGTATCTGCGTATGCAAGCTATCAATGCATACTAGCTGTTTTTATTTAAAAGCAATAACATTTATTGCTGATTCTGCTGTGCTCTAAGAATTATTGTTATTGTTACAACACAAAAACAAAGTTAACTTTTTTCTTCTATCCTTTCAGAGACTGCTGAGTGTTACAAACCCTAACTTGTGACAGAACTATTACTGCTTAAGCAGGGCAGAAGTATCTGTTGAGCATTGTACTAGATATTTTTTATGCTCAGATTTACAATGGGACTCTTTAGCTCTCTACTAAAAATAAACCAGAATTAAAAATAGCAGTGTGACTGCCTCAAAGGATGCTCCCTGCATCCTTTGGAGTCATAAATGAGGTTTGTCTCAATGGCGTGACCATAGTCTTCATTTGCATTTCTGGAACTGTGACCTAGTCAAGAATAACTGGGCCCCAGTCACTCTTCTTCTCTACTCTTCCTACCTACCTTATAAGGCAATGTCAAGGTCATGAAGGAGGAAATACAGACCACCTGATATATTTTCTTGTCTTTAAAAATATATCAAATGTCCTCATTTTCTTTCTAAATCTTAAGTGACAAAGTATGGTGATACCTTGTTTATACAAATAATTCTTGCCTAAAGATCAGAGGGCAGAGCTAGCTGCTAGCTAACCACGGAGGTCTAGATGTCTGTACAGATAACCAGGAAATGATATGGCTGGGTGGTCAGAGGAAACGATAAGGCAGAAGGAAAAAGGAACTCAGTCTCTTCTGCTGGGAAGTTGAATAGATTAGGTGGCTTCATCTCTCTGATCTCTCAGCATTTTTCCCAATATCTGACTCCAGACTTTTGTTATTAAGACCTATTAGAACTCGTGCTACAACAAAGACTAAGAAAATACTTTGTTCTCAAGATCATGTCTGTTGTTCTCAAGATCATGTCTGTTGTTCTTAAGATCATGTCCTGTATGTAGAGTAGCATTTAGGATGAATAATAAGTTAACAGCTATGGAGTTGTCTTTCTCCCTTTTTGGTTCTCTTTTGTCCTTTGAGATTTCTGTATGGCTGTTTCAGTGGAGGCTATATTCTTGTATCTTTCCTAAAACCAAGAATGAAGAAATCTATATGAAAAAAAAGTACCCCGACATATATACAAATGAAGAGAAAGAGAAGGAGCAGCATTTGTTGCCTTTTAAGAGCTCTGATATATCCCTAGATCTTCCTAAGGTCTCCTAATATAACCTTGTCTTTTCTGGTTGGGTTTTGCTGATAGTTTTGGTGGTGATAGTTTTGTTGTTGTTTTTTTTCTCTTTGCAATTCAGATATACTTTGAATTTCCTGAGCCAATCAACTTCCATTGGATCTTTAAATTGGATTGTACTTGCCTTTAGAGTCTAACACTGAAGCAAAATGAATCCAGACATATCAAAGTCACTCTCTGTTCTCATTGATCTGCCAATCAGACATTTGAGAGACTAACAATTGTCTGTGAGTTGGGCTGTACTCTTTCTGCAAGACCTACCCATCTTAGTTCAGGATTCATTTTATTACACAATATCTACATTATTGATCAGCAGGACCTTTTTCCCGTCAGAGTTAGATACCTGATTCAAGCAACATCATTTATACAAACCAGAACACCATCTTAATCTAGTCTATATTTCTAAAATCCCCAAATCACATGTTTTAGTGACTCATTATGTGTGAGACACATATGTATGGTCTCTTCCAATTACCCCCTTCACTTTCTACTTTCTTCTATTTGTCATGTGACAAAAGTACAGAGGAGTTTTATTCTTTTAAAGGCAATCATCTCTTCCCACCCCATAACTGAGATGACAGAGAAAATTTAAAATTAAAATTAAAATTTGCAGGGCAGGCACTGAAATTTGGAAGATTCAAAGGTATGTCTTTTGGAGATGTAGTTACTTTGGGTTTAGCAGAATGTAGCATACTTGTTAGATATGCACTTTTCATTTATTGGTCAGAGTCATCCCTATCTGTTTGCCTAATATAGCAAGGATACAGGAAAGGATGATAAATTCAGTTAGAGATGCATTTTTGTTTCCAATTTTGCCTAATTACATGAATGGCAGGATCACCAATTTCTACTTTGACATGTATTATAAATTAACCAGGAACCAGTCACAAGTGTTTGACCTGCTGAAAAACAGGGCTGGGTCTTCAACAATAAGAATAAGAGTCACGTGAAGCATTCATCTTGTTGTAATCTTGATCTAGTTGTTGCAGTGTTATAAACTAGTGTAAGTCATGTCCATCTGTAAAATTAAAATAGTGTATTATATGCAATCAATTGAGGATCAAAAATAATTTAATAGTATCTGGTAAAAAATAACTGATGGTTTAACAGAGCTGTCAGCTTGACCTCCTTTTTTTCTCCAGGAAGAGCATCACAAAGGTTTGCCCCAGATGTATTGTCTAAGAGCAGAAAGAGTATTAAACTCACACTCATGTCATCAACTGAGTTACTCTTGATTCATAAAACTTCATTTAAAAATAATGTTGTATTTTATGTTTTTGCCTACATGCGTATCTGTTCAATACCTACAAACAATGCCCCTTGAGGCTAGAAGAAGGCATCAGACTTCCAGGAACTGGAGTAACAACCATTTGTGAGCTTCCTTGTACATGCTAGGAATGGAACCCAGGACTTTTAGAAGAACTAACAGTGTTTTTAATCATTAAGCCATGTCTCTAGCACCATAATTACTTCCTTAATGGTAATTCTTCTATTGGCTGTTTAGTTGCTGGGGTAGAGAATGTACCATAGGCAACCTTATTGACAACTTTCTTCTCTATTAATCTGTCTTCTTCACTTTACCCTACTTTTCCTGTTGGTGTCTCTTGTTTCCCAGCTCTTTTAAGTTCTAGATGCTCTCTTTCTCTCTTTTTTAGTTTTTCATTTTAAGTGTTTTAATTGAAAATTGTTCCTTACAATATATTTTTTATGTAGGAGGGTCTTCTATCTATCTGTTGCTTTCATTGGTTAATTAATAAAGAAAACTGCTTGGCCTGATAGGTCAGAACATAGGTAGGCAGGGAAGACAAAACAGAATTGTGGGAGAAAGAAAGCAGAGACAGGCAGACACCATGAAGCTCCAGCCCAAGACTGACGTAGGTTAGAATCTTCCCAGTAAGCCACCACCTCATGGTGCTACACAGATTATTAGAAATGGATTAATCAAGATGTGAAAATTAGCCAATAAGAGGCTGGAAATAATGAACCAGGCATTGTTTTACTACATATTTTGATTATAGTTTCTCCCTCTCAGAAATCCCCCCAGATCCTTACCACCTCCACACCTTTTCAAATCAACATCCTTTCTTGTTCCCTCTCCTTAGAAAACAGACATATGAAAAAGAGATAAAATGAAACAGACACAAATTGGATAAAAGAACAGAAAAACAAAGAAGGTTCTCGATGGCTTCTTGAGCCCTTTATCATTTTGCTCACAATGAAAGATCTGAATTTTGTTTTCACCAGTACAGAAAGGGCTAGTGACCTTTGGAACTTGCAGTCTTCTATGAAGAATGGAGAACTGGAAAGGCACAAAGGAACATGGACTTGTTAGTTATTGGGCAAATTCACCATGAATTTAAGACAGGTGAGCTAGGACGGGATTCCACACAGTTCAGCACAGAGGCAGGATGTGCTTTGATCCAAATACAAAGATTGAATCCCCTCCTACATTATCTCAAGTGTAGTCATAGGAAAGTTTATCAGAAAGCCCCCTTATCTCCATGGCAATTCACAGCAACTTATTTGGATCAGAGTTTCCAAGATTAGCCATATTTTGACAGTGTACTTCCATGCACATCCTGCCTCACACATTTAAGCTTTGTTTTGTATATTGAGGACTTGGAGTCATATGTCCATCCTTCATCACACAGTGCACAATGCTCAGAAGGTAACATGTGGCAAATAGTTGTTCACTTTGATTAAAATTCATCATGTTCAGGGTCTCTCACGTGAATGTATGTCTCTCTTGCAGTTGGTCATTTGATCCTTGCTTATAGAGATCTTTAGTAAGTCCACATTTCTCAAAAATCAGCATCAGAAGAATTCTTCTTGCTTTTGAATTCCACAGTTCAATGATTGAGAGCCTTCATTCTGTTTTCTGAGACATTCAGACCCAATGGATATTTTCTCAGACTACTCTATTTGTCTTACCGGTCACAGGAGTTATTTTAATATGTGTATGTCAGCCTTGGTGGCATCCTCTCATGGAAGCACTGGGATTGCAGATGGAAACTACTGAATTTGTCTTTACCCAGGTGCTAGGGATTCAAACTCACTGGTTTATAGCCCCAGACTGATTTACTTTCTTTCACAGTAAACTTGACTTCTTTATATGCTTAGTGGCCATCAGCAACAAATAGAGATTTAAACAGTCTCCATAAATCTGCACAAGATGCACCCCTTCCTTGCCCCAATAATTAAAATGGGAAAGCACCAACAAAAGCAGTCTGTCAGGATTGCTGCTACTAAAACACCACGTGGGGCTCACATAGTCATGTGATCAAATGTTCTCTCCAGTAAAGTTTTCTGCAGAATTGAGCTCTGAGTGTTTGCTTTAACCATGCAGGGCATATGCCATCTGGCATATTTCACATAAAAATGAAACTGTTTTCATGGCTGACTAGATGCCAAAATGGAATTGTGTAACAGTCATAAGGACTATTCTGGTTCATGAATATACCTTAGGTGCTGTTTCAAGCATGAAGCCATGGATGATGCTAAAATTGTCATTGCATTCTCTCCTTTGAGGAGGGTGATATACTAAGATTGAAGTTTCTCCCTTTGATGAGCTCAGATCCTGGAGACAAGGTTTTGCATGATGAAAAAATAATCACAGAATGATTCTTTCCCCATGACTTGTGAAATGTAATTCAGAACCTCAGCTTAATTCTGAGCTTATGCTTCTTCAAAGTAGCCGGATGTTAAGAGAAATGTGAAGTTTAGACGATGAGCTGGAAAACTGACAGGGGAGAAACTGTCTTGGGTTTTTATTGCTGTGAATAGATACCATGAACATGGCAACTCTTACAAAGACAACATTTTATCGAGGTGGTGACTTACAGTTTCAGACGGTCAATCCATTATCATCATGATGGAGAGTATGGTGGTGTGCAGGCAGACGTGGTGCTGGCTACATTTTGACTAGAAGGCAGCAGGAAATTGACTGACTGTCACACTAAGTGAAGCTTGAGAAAAGAGACCTCAAAGTTTGGCCTGACAGTGACACACTCCCGCCAACAAAACCACACCTGCTCCAACAAGGTCACACCTCCTAATAGTGCAACTCCTTTTGGGGGCCATTTCCTTTTAGGCCACCACATTCCACTCTTTGGCCCCCAAAGGCTTATATCCATATCATAATGCAAAGAGTCCATTCTTTCAGTCCAACTTCAATAGTACCCATAGTCTATAACAGTCTAAAACATATTTCAAAGTTTAAAGTTTCTTCTGAGATGAGTGGCAATCTCTTAACTGTAATCACCCTTTAATAATCAAAATAAAAAGGCACATCACATACTTCCAACATATAGTGGCATAGAATATATATTACTGCTCCAAAACATAGCATAGAGAGGAAATACTGGAGAAAATCAAGACTGAAAACCAGTTGGGCAACTCCAAACTCTGTCATATTCACGTCTGATGTCAAAATGCTCTTCAGATCACCAGTTCCATTTGGTTTGACTGCAGCATACTTCTTTCTCTTGGTTCCACTTCTTGTTAGCAGCTCTCCTGGGCAGGTATCCCAGGACTGTGGCATCTCTAACATATCGGCTTCTCCAAGGCAATACAGGCTTTAAATTAAGCTTCACACAATGGCCTCTGTGATAGGCCTCTATTCAGTGACACCTGTGACACATGCCTGGCCTCAGTTGCTGTCCTTAGGTGCAGAAGCAACTTCCATAATCCATTTCTTCTATCCTTAACTCTAAAGCTAGAACCACTTAGTTAAAGCTGCCAAGTTCTGCTTCTTACTGACACTAGACCCTGACCCCCCCCCCCCCATTCAGCCACATCTTTACCAACTTCCTGTTTTTCATGGCCTAAGCTTGGCCTTCCTGAAACTTGTTCTGTGCCTCAGACTGGCCTGAAACTCAGAGATCCACCAGCTTCTGCCTTCCAGTACTGGGATTAAAGGTGTGCCCTGCCACACCCAACTCTAATTGTAAATTTAGCTGGGAAGGCCCTTGCCCTGAGGTCACTCCTCCCTTTATTCCATTTCTTAATCTGTTATCTCCTTGAACAGAAGATTTAGCTCCATTCTGGTGCCCTTTTTCTCCTCAATTATTTTTCCTTGCCCAGCTTGCTTGTTTTCACTATATATCTTTATTTGAGTTGCCACTAATAGCCACATAACAGTTTATACTACACTGTTTTAAGATTTCATCTGCCAGTGCATTTAATCCCCCTTCACTTTAAACTCAGGCAGACTCTTCAGATAATGGAAAAAGTCATCTACTTTCTTCACCAAAATATCACAAGAAAAATTTCTAGGCAGCATTCTAAAATTCTTCTCTGAAACCTCTTGAGCCAGCTCCAGACATTTCAAATCATTATCAACACCATTGTCTTCCATGCTCCTACTAATATGCCCCCATTAAGCAGTGCTTAAAGCATTCCTCTGCTTTCCTAGCCCAAAGCACTGAAGTTCATATTACTCTAAATAAAAACACGGTGAAGTTTATCACAATACCCCAGTCTCAGGTACCAACTTCTGTCTTAGGCTTTTATTGCTGTGAAGTGACACCATTACTATGGCAACTCTTGCAAAGAAAAAGTTTAATTGAGGTGGTAGCTTACAGTTTCAGAGGTTCAGTCCATTATCATCTTGACCGGGAGCATAGTGGCATCCAGGTAGATGTGGTAGTGGTTACATCTTTTAGAAAGTTCAGGAAGTTGAGTGACTGTCACACTAGGTGAAGCTTGAGAAGAGAGACCCCAAAGTCTGCCCCACAGTGATACACTTTCTCCAGTAAGGTCACACATTTTGTGATAATGCCACACCTCCTAATAGTGCCACTCCTTTTGAGGCCATTTTCTTTCAAACAACCACAGGGACCTTCATAATAAAAAAACTATAAATGCCTAGTGTTTCTAGAATATATTAAGTGCATCAATGATGGACAGAATTTCTTCCTTCTATATTATTAATGTCACTTGCCCTGCCCTCTTTCCACTCTCCCTAATGTGAGATATATATATATATATATATATATATATATATATATATATATATATAGCCTTGACAATCTCTGAGTTTCTGTCACAGCTTTAAATAATCTTATATATTCTTATAAAATATGATTGTTGGGGGAGGCTGCTCGTTCATTCCCAGCTGCCCAGACCACTAAACAATCACTCAGGAACTATATTATTTACAATATTGTTTGACCAATAGCATAAGCATATTGTTAGCTATCTCTTGCATCTAGAATTAACCCATTTCCATTATTTTATATTTTACCATGAGGTTTATGGCCTACCAGCAAGGTTCCAACTTATAGCTTGCATCTTTCCCCTCTGGCAGCTACATGGCATCTCACTGACTCTGCCTACTCTCTCTCTATATATATACCTCTTCCAGCCTGGCTATATTCTGTCAAGGCATTCATTATTCATTTTTATTTATTAACCAACAAAAGCAACATACATGCAGAAGGATCTCCTTCACCAATGGTATTAATTCTAAGAGAATTTATCACCCAAGTTGAAGAGGTGCTAAGAATGGTTAAAGTGTTTGGAGAATAGTTTGTGAATCTCTGCCATGTTGTACTACCTAATGGCATATTCTCCTCTGTCTGTTAAAATTTACTTTTTTGATATACTTGGGTCCCAACATTTATCATGCTTGATACTCAGTTTTACATTGGAGTGTTTTCTTAATACACTTTTTTTTTGCATTTCATACATGTTTGCATTTTTCCGGCATAATTTTAGGCCCAGTAGAATTTAGTAATAAAGCTTTCCCCTAGATGTCAGCACAAGTATCTACAGCATCTAAGCGATTTTCAAATCATTCAAGTCACTTCTTGCAAGTGCTTACTGTAGTCTGCCTTGCATGTAATCAGAAAGAGGCCACACACTTGCTTTTCTGGTCAACTTACCTCCAAAGCACAAATTTTCACTTTGCATACAGTTATGAAATTGTTAACTTCTCAAATGGCATGTTCTTACGTCACATGGGGATCTTTCTGTCTAATAATTGTGAAAATGTCTTTGGAAACTTGAGCCTGAAAACAAGGTTTCTGTCTGTCTGTCTGTCTGTCTGTCTGTCTGTCTGTCTCTCTCCCTTCCCCTTCCTTTCCCCCTCCCTCTCCACCCCCTCCCTTTATCCCTCCCTCTCATCCTCACCCTTTCTCTTTTTTTTTCCTTCTGGAGCTGAGGACCAAACCCAGGTCCTTGTGCTTGCTAGGCAAGTGCTCTACTACTGAGTTAAATCCCTAACCCCAGAAAAATTCAGCTTCTTATTTGCTTCATAGTTTATTACTTTGAAGCAGGTGGTGAGATCGTTGCAAGAGTGCTCACCTGCCTCATTTAAGAGGGAAGACTTGGTTTCTATGCTCATAGGCATTTTGAGGGATCTTTTGCTGAAGCAGTTTTTGCATGCTAATTCTCCCCCAGTTCTAGTCTACAAAGGATCAGCTATAATCGTTGTTAACAATGTCTCAGAATAAAATAGAGATGGACCAAGGTTTCTCTTCATTTGCAATTGAATTTCAAACTGTGTAAGGCAACTGTACTGTAAAGTAAGGAATTAAAATTTAGTCAATGTTCTGAAAGAACTGGTTTACATTTCACAAGTCTTTGATGAAGGGACATTTGGAATTTGGGAATCTTCAACTTTCTTTCACAGTATTCTGTTTACAGCTTCTTAAAAGGCACAGACCCATGTCAGGCTTTTTGCATGAGTTCTTATCACTGAGAATAAAAACCTATTTTAATAATTTAGTTATAAGGTTGTCTTTCATAGGTGGCATCTTTTTTATTAGTCCAGTTAGAATGTTAGAGTATAAAATATTATAGCTGATTGTCAGAGTCAGATTGCTATCCTGTTTGTCTAGGATTTTAGATAATCTCTGCCGCTTCTGTGTATGGAAACAACCTCCTCCAAAGCAGGGGCCTGGGACATCAGTGAAATACGTGCTTACAGCTGCCGTTTTGCCTCCTTTTCCAATTTGTAGATGACTTTTTTGATGAAATGGCCACTATGAAGCCGACTACTGATATGGATCTTAGATTTCCTGGTAGATGAAATGGCTCAGACTTTCAGCTGGTTTTGGATTGATGGAGTCACGGTTACTGAACCCTAGAACAATATCATAGTGGACAAAGGAGAGTGACGTTTTGTGTGGCCCAGAAGGAGTGAGAATTAACAATGAGAGCTATTTACTGCCTACTTCTTCCTGCCTCTTTTGCTAATACTGTGTGCTAAAGATAGTATTCAGCATATATATATGCTAACATGGATACAGAGTTTTGAAATTCTGAACATGCGTCAGGTCCTTATTCCCTGGCATTGAGAACTTTTCAATTCATTCTCAAAATGTTCAGGGGCTGTAGAGGATGGAACAGAGGTGGTAGTGGGTGGTATTGTCTGGGTTTCGTCAGTTCAACATCCAAACAGGATGATGAGGAGAGAGAACTATTGTCAATTAATCAGTGGTATACAGAAACCTAAATATCCTTTGGTACGTGGCCATCTCTGCTTTGGTATTGGGTACAAACAATATTTTCTCATAGGCAAAATTTTCAATTTATGTTTTTCTCTTCAAATGCTTTAGATATATAGTCTCAGAGTTATAATTAAATATGTATTGTTTTAGATCACCTCTTGAAGGGCTGGTGGATGACCCAGAAGGTCACACACTTAGGTGCCTGGTGGACACCTGAGAATAGGTATACATGGGTTCTTAAGGCCTTCTCCTGCAAGGATTCATCTGTGGATGTGATCTTATGGGTAATGGAGTACCCATACTTCGGTGTGTAGAAAATACCCCTCATCACTTTTCTCTATAAAAGCTGTAGTTTATAGTTAAGCAAATTAATTTACTAGACTAGTCAATGAAAAGAGAGGCAGGTAAAAGTAACTGAAAACTCCTCTTATATGTCTAATAAAAGTCATAGTGCTATGTTTTGAATTTGTGAAGGACAGTAATGTCTTAGGACATTATTTCTGTCAAAGACAGAAATAACATTGTTGCTTGGGTGTTCATTTTTTAAAAAAGTAAAAATGTGTGATTTCTAGAAGTTGATACTGTTTCTTTCTTGTGTGACATATGCATTGTAGAGATTGTAAGTTTGGAAGTAAACAGCTTCATGTAACACATATGATAAAAGAAAAAAATAATATTTTAGGGACATTCCTAAGGGCGTTCTTAGTAAACAATGATTTTCCAAATAAAAATCTAAATCACTTTAAGGTATTCTTTGTGCACACACTCTCAAGCGTATATAGTAAGGAAAAATAAGTCTGTAGCTTGCAGAAATCTTATCCTGATGGAGTAAAGGAACACAGTCATGCTTTATGAAATCTCTTTGTTATCCTGGCATGGAAGTGACATCATGGATTTTTAAAATATCCTTCCAGAGTCACATAAGTGAAACCATATTTTCTTCTCACTTCCTCCTTCCTAATTGCTCTGCTGCGCCTTTGGTTTCGGTTTTTCTGCTTTTATCTGATATTGCTTTTGTTCCGTTTTTTTCTCCTCACCCCTCCTTCCTTGATGTGCACTTCCGCACGGTTCCCTGCTCTGTTCATCCTCAATTTCAAGCACCCTTCCTTCCTACACTCTTTACTGTCCTGCACTTGAATCTTTCTTTCAGATCAAACAGCTACAGAAAACTGTCAAATCTTGCCTTTTGCTTATATGTAATAATAACCCAAAATTAAAAGATCAAAATAGTTTCATTTCATTTTTAAGAATACAGTTTTGTTGGATAACTGTGGTGCAGTTTCATCACCGATAGCGCAGTTGACACTGACTGATGTTATTTTTATCTATTTTAAGAATTCCACAGGAGGACATTCTGGAAATCAGGTAGATTTTAGGGAATTTCCAAGGTCACAAGCTGGTAATAGGGACATTTTTTAGTATTCAGATGGTAAGATCAGTACTCCGTTCTGTGTCGCATGCAGTTACCCAAAACTCTGTGCCTTATAAATCTACTGAAGAGTTAGTTAGGGGACAGTTAGGGTAGGGGGTAGTTTTTGTCCTGGGGCTCAGTTAAGGATTGATATTGGGTGTAAATAAAACAGACAGTTTTATCTACTTGAGGGAGAAAAGAAATATCGAAAGGGACTCAGTAGGCCCATGAAATCCATTTTTCGTCAATTCCACATAGACCAGCACTTCTCAACCTTCCTAATGCGTGCGCTATCTTTTAATACAGTTCCTTATGTTGTGGTGACCCTCAACCATAAAATTATTTTTGTTGCTGCTTCGTAACTGTGACTCTGCTACTGTTATCAATCATAATGTAGATATCTGATATGCAACCCCTGTGAAAGGGTCATTCAACCCCAACTGGCAGAGACATGCTTCACTCTTTGTACTAAAATCTCTCTTCTCACTGAGGTTAGTAAGCCCTGATGAATTGAAACACAAATCCATAGCACTTTCTGGAAAAGGGTGCATAAGATCACTAATCTAGCACTGAAAGGCAACAACAGTACCTCATGTGTGTGTGTGCGTGTTGTGGGGTTGTATTTTAAAGCTTGGAGGATTACTGACAATGACAGACTTTCATGTGATTAATTTTGAAACAGTCACC
Organism: Microtus ochrogaster; assembly: GCF_000317375.1. Lineage (NCBI taxonomy): Eukaryota > Metazoa > Chordata > Mammalia > Rodentia > Cricetidae > Microtus > Microtus ochrogaster. Next base: position 38,401,939 of record NC_022029.1, read on the forward strand.
ACCATGCATCTAAGAGATCCACAGAGCCTTTTGATGTCAAAGGAGGTGGGGCCCACAACAATCCCTGGAAGACTCGAAGTCTTTTCCTTTCTCAGATCCCTTTTCTCTTGCCTTTAGCATATAGGGAAAGATGTTACATTTTCCAGCCATCTGTGCAGAGATATTCTCCTACTTGTATTTATAAGATTAAATGTATATTCTTTAAAATTTATGGATGGGTCTCTATATTTTGTGTAGGGGGATGGGTGTGGGTGTTTGGTGTTAGTGTATGTTTGGGAAACAAGTAATATTCAATCAATCGTTTGCTTTAATAAGCTGAGAATTGCATACAATCATAAAGTAGAATCAGCAAATGGATAACACAGACTGCCAATTTAACTCTCACTTTAATTCATTGTTGTTTTATCTGAATTCCATTTTAAAATACCTTTCTTGTTCATTTTTACACACTGACAAATACAAAACCCTGTCTTAGAAAAAATATGATGTTTCAAGGGGCATCCTATTTGTCGTACAAGAAAATGTCTCATGGCTTGATGAGCTGGCTCAGTGGGTAAAGAAAGTGACAGACCAGCTTCATGTCTTGACTCAAATCCCTAGAAACTATGTAAAGGTGGGAAGAGAGAACCAGCTCCCCAGTGTTGTCCTCTGACCTCCACACAGATGCCTTCTGACCTCACATGCATGCTGTGCCACTCACTTAACATTTGACGCCTGTCATAATATACCATAATAATTAATAAATAAAAGTTAAAATAGCATGCATCCTTTCTAGTCCCATTTTCTTAACTCAGAGTGGGAAGGGAACCTCAGAAAGTTCTACAACCTGGTTCCATACCACCCCAAAGCCCCGTTCAGAGCTCCCAATGCTCATTGAGTCCCGCAGTTATTTGATTCTGCAGTCCTACGGGGAACTTATTTTGAGATTTTTGTCTTGAAGAGAATGATGCTTACCTGAGAGTATAAAATATTGTGTGTTCCTTATTTATATGCTGATGAGTCAGTTTTATTTCCATTTAATTTGATGAATATTTCCCAGAAGAATTATCTGTAGAAATGAGTTGTTTAAAAGTCAATTATGTGAAAAATTGAGTCCTCTCTGCATTTTATTCTACTTGGGATCAACAAATGTGAAAATTAATATCTATATTATCCATCCCATTTAAGGAAATGGAAATTAAATTTAATTTTTGGAGATAAGATTTGCTCGTTGATCTCTCTAGGGTGAACTATTGAGAAAACAATGATATAAATAATTTAAGAAAGGGTTAAGTTTTAACATAAATTTATGAATATGAATATTACACATATAGCATAATGCTGCTATAAATTCATCTCTATAACTTCTCAGGGTAAAAATTATATTTATGCCACATTAATATTGGAAATGGTATGTTTTCGTAGCACCCAAATCTTAAAACAGGGTTATAAAACACAAGGTATACTCATGAATGCATCTGAGTTCTGTGTTTCTGGGACACCGAACAATTATTGAGCAGTAGGCTATAAATAAGCAAATATTTACAGCATTCTTTGGGGGACTCTACTTGTGGAGGTCACATATATTCCTCAGAAGCATAAATAGCTCTGTTTTCCCTGTTGAAACCTGTCTGACCTAATGAACAGGGAATAAAAGTCAATATGCAACATTCTTAGGTAACTAGAGAGCTAGAAAATCATGTGTGGAGAGTAGATAGGCTCGTGAATGTTTCTTTTACTGAACTGATTAACTTTCTAGATCCTTAGGGGTAAAAACCCAACCCTATCCTGCAGCTGCCTGACTGTCATTGTCTTCATGATTACGTTGAGAGCTTTTGACCTTCATTTCAAAGCTCTCTAGTATTCTATTCTTATCTACTGTGTTGAGGGCCTGTAGAGCAGATGTTCTGTTCTGAATCCATGCGCCTGGGAATTATTTTATCTTCCTCTTCCAATCATACTTCCCTTCCATTTCCTCTAAACAGTCCTTCTGGAAAAGGTGACCTCAGTTGAACACTTTATATTAAGGAAGGAAATCAGCAGGACATGTTGCCTTGATTCTCCAGTATCATCTGCAGATCTAATTACATCTTTGTTCTTTGAAATAAACCAATCAAAAACATTCTTCACAGTGATAAAAATAAGACAAAGTTCTCCGAGTCTAAGTGGTATACAATATCTTCCAGACAGACTCTAAAACAGAGCCTACTGTGATCTACCTGTCAAAACTTATGTCAGAAGGAGTGTGATTTGGAAAAGCCTGAATTGCTCTTTCTAAGTAGGGTCATTTGAGACAAAGTTCACCCAGCTCTTGTGTGGCCTCACCTTCTGTCTCTCTTGGCCTTAATTAGCACCCCCTTGTCCCATATAACAGAATATTTTAGGGGTTTCTTTTCTATTTTCTATTTTTTTAGGAAATAAAATGGAGGTTGTGTACTGGAACGTTCAGGCCTGTGGGAGGAAAGGTACTCTCCACATTGGCCAGACACACTTCTTACTTGATGGAAAAATGATCTGACTCTTAATTTCACTCTCACAGCATGATGGTGGCCACTATCTGCTGGGCGCATTGGAAAACATAATTAGATACTCAGGGGTAGACATTTTGCTTTCAGCCGAGGGAATATTCCTTCTGAAAAAATCATTGTGAGACCCTGAAAAATAATGGTGTTTGACTGGCATGGTTTAAAAAGAGCAGAGTAAGCACACAAAGCTGACTTATTTGGTACTTGAGTGCAGGGTACAGTTTACCTGATGCATAGTGGTGAAATGTCTTTTCTTTGCCTTGGGGGTAATTCTTAGACAGATGATCTAAACAACTGGGTTTTGTTTGGCTAAAATTAAAATCCAGCTTGTATCATCACCCAATTTCTGTAGTTCCCTTTGCCTAATGATAGACTTCGATTTCTCCCTTCCCTTTCTGTGCACCCCTTTTGTAAGACTGTTTTGAACTCAGTACTGCTTTTCAGCAAGAAGGACTCAGGGCACTTATATGAAAAACTATATTACATCTTTATTTGCCCTGGTCTTACTGTATTTTCACTTCATGTGTGTTTCCTCCAAGAGGGCACTTGGAGAGATCTCTTACAAGAGGTGGCCACAGACTTTTTCAACCCAAACCATTGCCTGTTTGGGGCTCATCCCTCTCTTGAGTGATTACAGACATGGAACTTTTAAATCTTCCCCACCCATGTATAGACAAAACCTGTTTCCTAAAACTTTGGCTTAAAAGTAACTGATCTGGTGTCAAGCCTTCCATAGAGTATACATGGAGTCAGTGATAGACAGGGTCCAGTTTGCTATGTTCATTCAATCTGATAATGTGATGGAGAAAACTCAGAGCTATGTCTATGTGTTGGAGGGAGGCCGCCAGTTAGTTCCTAGCTGTTTAGCTCTGAAATAATCACACAGAAACCATATTAATTAAATCACTGATTGACCCATTAGCTCTAGTTTCTTATTGACTAACTTTTACATATTAATTTAACCCATCTCCATTAATCTGTGTATCAACAGGTGGCTGTGGCTTACCGGGTAAAGTTCCCTGCGTCTGTCTCTGGCAGTGGCTCTATAGCTTCTTTCTGACTCTGCCTTCTTCCTCCCAGCATTCAGTTTAGTTCTCCTTGCCTAACTCTGTTCTACCCTATCAGGCCAAGCCAGTTTCTTTATTCATAAACCAATAAAAGCAACACTTAGAAAAAAGGACCTCCCACACCATCTATGGAAGCCTTTCTCAGGCCCTGTTTTGTAATGTTTTCCACTCTCAGATTTTAATTTAGTCTCTGAGTTTTCTTGTGGGCACTGAAAGTACAGGCCACTTCTCACTTGCTGATGTGGAGCTCTTCTTTTCTCTGGGCTCTGTTGATCTTCTCTCTGAGAAATCTGGTCTTAGTACTCATGATCATCTGATTTAGACCTCAACTGAATGACAAGGATTTGATCCAACTGCATCCAAATAAGGCTATGTTTGTGCCATTAAAGCTTAGTGGATTGAGTCGAGTTGGCTTAGATTTTGATGATAACTGTTACCATGCCCGCTTCACTCACCCATAGACAACTGTGTTGTGCTGGTAGACAGCTTTATTAGTTCCCTCTTCAGGCTGATTGCACAGTATCTGTGTTTCACTCCTTCAGAAATACTGATACTCCACTGGAGTCAACATTTCAGTCCACTTGCATTACTAATTCTTAAATACTTTTCCTTATCTTACCCCAAAGTCTGGGATGAGGTTGATGGCAAATCAAGTGATATTGTTGAAGGGGATGAGAACATGCAGGAAACCAATTATCTAAAGAGTATTATAGTGGAGTTAAGAAAAATAGAGCTCCATCCCAGTTTTATGCTTACTAAAGATAGTAGAGTCACAATGGTGGGTTCCCTTCCTCTAGGGATGGCTTCTATAAGCAGCCAACAAGATTCCATCTAACTGCCTCAATTTTTTCATAAGCAGTGATCAGTAATGTGTATGGTAATTTTGTTCTGTGGTAACTCAGGTTAATTGAGTTGAAGGCTTCTGCTGGGGCATGTGCAATAAATATCTACAAAGTTCTAAAAATGAACATTTCAACCAAATAACTCAGACCACAGAGGCTTGGGTGGGTATTGTAGGTAGAGAGTTGACTATCTTAGTCTTTTAAACACAATATACTAGGTATGTTTGACGGGAAGACATTGTTTTCTTAAAGATTTAGATGATTGAAAGGCCTATGATCAAAGTGCCAGAATGGCTGCGTTCTTGGTGATGAACTTTCACCCTTTTTATAATTGTCTTTCTGAATGGAGAAGAAAAGAATTGGTGTCTTCTTAGTCTCAGAAGGACACTAAGTGCATCCTGGTAGCATCACTTTTATGACCGCATCTGAACCTAAGTATTTCTCAAAGGCCCCAATTCCAAATACTATTATATTAGTAGTCAGGACATCAACACATGGCTTCTGAGAGAACAGTCTTTCAGCTGATAACACTGACCCACATAATTTGTCAGTTGAATTGTGTCCCAATGGCTTGGCACTTTTCTGAGGATACTCAGCATTCTTTTCCCACTTAGCTGTTCTGTACTGAGTCTGTTACATTTACTCTATTTTAATTTTTATTGCTCCAAAGAAAATGCTCCACCTACATACAGACATAAGTAAAATGTAGCCATTTTTGTAAAGTAGATATAGATACTCTCAGCTCTGTCATCGCCGTGCTTCTTCTGTAACACTCATCCATAAATAACTTTACCTTCCTCCTAGTGACCACTATACTCAATAATTAAGTTTTTCCAGTCTACTTCATGGGTAGAATTCATACTTTTTGTTTTTCTGTGTGTTGAAGAGTTGCTGTCATAAGGAGAAAATTTAAAATGCTGAATAAACTAGCAAATGAATGTTTTTTTGAAAATAAACATAAAAATACATATTTTATTTTAGAATAATTTTATATTTACAAATTATTTGAAGAATAATATAGACATATACCTACAACTAAATTAATGCCTTTATTATAACCCATATTAAGATTGTATGAAGTTTTATTTTGGCATTATAATATATTTAAATGCCCTCTTGAAAAAAGGTCATACATTGAAAAACCCTTAATAGTTCACTGTAATTTACAGATGACAAAATGTAGGATTGGAGAGATACTTTGTAGAATATGGTGGAATAAGAGTCCAACCTTCTCACCTTTCAGTGTGATGCTCTTTGATCTTTGATGTTCTGTATGACGTGACCCTTACTAAAGTGTCAGTAAGTCCATTGTGTTTAGTGTATGTTGGTGGAATCTTTGTCTGTTGAAGAAAGTAGTTATTAAAAGACCCACTTTCAGGAAAATGCAGAAGCTGCAAGTGTTTTGGAAAGCAGCTTTGAAAAGATCTCTGAGGCATTAATGTAGACAATGAGTGGACCGGCTAAGGGTGATGGTGAGGTGACCCATGAACTAGATCAGCAGAAAGTCTCTGAAGGTGGAGCTAAACCAGTGGCTGTGGGAAGACAAAAGCAGATGTCTTGAGAGCTGGTCAGTAGTTTAACCAGTATGATCTGGTCATCAATTGATGCGGGAAGTGAGAAAGTAGGAGATGCTGGAGGTGACTCTGAGGCCCCTGACTGGGGCAATTAGATGAAAAGTGATATTGGTAATTAAGACACAGCATGTTTGGAAGAGAAGAAAGGCTGGTTAGGTGTTAGATGATTGCACGACTCTTAGCTCTCCCACAAGACACTAGGTGATGTATGTGAAGAGTTTAAGAAAGAAGTCCCAAGGCATTAATCTAAAAGTTAACATCAAGGTGGTTGATGAAGCCATTACAAGAGGTGATATCCCCTAAGGAAGACATAGAAGGATGGAGGATAGACAATCTGAGTTCATTTGAAATAGAAGAGAGCAGAAGGAAGTAATAAGAAGAGAAAAATCCACAGTGGGGTTGTATAAGGAGCCTGGGAGGGGATGGTGAGCCATGTTGAATTCTTCAGTGAGGTCCAACAAGATAAGGATACCACAGAGTGATGGGTGACCTTGGGAAGTGTTTTCCTACAAATGCAGTGGAAGGATATGTATTTAAAAGCAAACACTAGAGAGATGGGAGGCTAGACACATATACGGAATTTTCCTTAACGCACTGATCAAGGTGTCTTTATGTCCCACATTTAAAGACAGTTACATGAGAAAAATTCAAGCTAAATAAGAAAATCATCTCCATTGTTACTATGAAACATAAGGAGAAGCAGCAGGCTTTTTGAATCTCATTTGGGAGAGTTTCAGGACTAAATATGCAGGCCTTTTAGGACGGGACAGATTTGTCTCACATGAATGAAGACTGCTCCTGAATTCCCCTTTCAGCCCTTGGCTTTTATTCCATGAGGTTGAACAAATAAGACTACAGGAGACAGCTTTCATTTTTGCATTATACTCATAGGATAAATTTTCCCTGTCTAAAAATATCAAATTTTCTAACTAGTAGATTTATTCAGAGGTCTCTGAATATTTCAGCGTATAATCAATTGCACTTTTAATAAACCATAAACTATGTTTACTGCCATATTTATTGATTTAATCAAAGTGACTTGATGGCTAACTGGTAGAGTGCTTTCCATGGACCCCAAATATTAAGCCTAATTATCGGAGACAATAAAACAGGAAGGTGAGAGAATGGTTTTATTCCTAAGAACCCGAATGGAATGAAAGAAAATAAAAACACTTTTCTGTTTGTTTGGAGGCAGAGATTGTCTGAAAGACAGAAGCCAGCATTATGAGAAACCTCCCTGTGGCTCTTGGCATCTTTCAAGCAGGTGTAGGCAGTACAAGACTCCTATTAAAGAATAGCCCCTGTTCCCCCTCTGAGCCTCACTGCTGTTTTTGCCTAGAGGTGTAAATGGATTCAAAGGTCATCTGCTTCTTTCTTAACATCCTATTCCTCTCCGTTTGGCACGGTTTCAGGTTGAATTAGAGGCATTAAGATGAGGCTGCTTCCCAGTTGATCTGAGAGAATCAAAAGAGCCCTTTTGTCCCCTACTGAGCCTTTGAAAGTCCTCTAGGTCTAAACACTCCAAATGATTTGCTTATGTTTGGTAATAGTTGAAATATTGATTTGCGTTAGAAGTGACCAGCAAGGGTCGAGCTGTGTTTTATGGTTCCTTGTGGTTTTATAGGTCAGACTGTCACCATTGTTACTTCCACCCCATTGGCTGCAGAGAATCGCCAGCATCCTTCCAGGAACAAAATGTGTGCTGAAACATTTTAGACACCTTGAGAAAACTTGGAAAAATGAGTTGACATGATAATAATTTGGTTTATATCCTTTCTTTCTTTCTTTCTTTCTTTCTTTCTTTCTTTCTTTCTTTCTTTCTTTCTTCCTTCCTTCCTTCCTTCCTTCCTTTTTCTCCCTCCCTCCCTCCCTTCCTCTCTCCCTCCCTCCTTTCCTTCTTTTCATGAAGCAATTTTCTTTGGAGAATAAATTGCACTATATTTATACACAGAATAGCGCTCACTGCAAATCTTTCTCTTTGGCTTTGACAAATTTGCCGACAATTTGACTAGGAAAATATTTATTTTGATAGCGTTAGCCAATTTAGTAATAAGCTGGTGAACTGAAATTTTAAGTTTAATTTTAAGTACCACATAGATTTACAGATTGGAGGTTTGTTTTCATTGCTTCTCATATTTCCAGTGTAGATGTTCATAACTGAACTGCAAACTCTGGTACTTGTGTTAGAGATGACTCTAGTGGGAAGCACTAAAGAGGTTTTGTAGTTGTGTTATAGTTGATGGGAGCCCATCAATACTGGAAGAAAGTGTAACCTAGTGTTAGTCTTCTCTTGTGTCACATTTTAGAAATAACTTAGGAAAAAGAAGCCATCCAATAAACCATGTGTGAGTGATGATTAAGTGGCCCAGGGATTTTCAATGTCTAGGGCCTCTCAATATGTATCACCTCCAGATTATCTACCTTGACCAAAAGGAAAAAGACAAAATATATTCCTGGACCACAAGGCCTCCAGTAGCAAATCTTTACAGTGTATTGCCTTTGACTCCAACAAAGCTATCAGCAATTGTCTTCGACATATATTTCTGTTTGTGTGTAGGGAAGGGAGAAATAGACAAAGTATCCCATAGAAATTTTAAAGAAAGAGCAAGGGGAAAACACCCAGAGCTCTCCTGTAAGATGAATATTTTCTTAGAAGATAAAATGAAAGTAATTTCCCTGTAATTTCTTTCTAAAAATTCATTTTATGTATATTTACTAGCTTCCACAATAATATCGTAACTTTGACATGACAGTTTTTGTATCTGCAGGAAGATCTGACTGACTTAACTGAAATAACATTGCACTAATTTTAAATAAAGCAAACTGTAGAAAAAAGAGATGGAGGAAGCAGAAAACCTTGTTTAGTTGCAATGTGTACTTCCTAGCACACCAGAAATAGGAAGTGCTTGTTGAGGACAATAAAGTAATATAGGGGGAAAAAAACCTTCTCTGAACTGTGAGATCATTTATAAGCATTGTTCTGACATGAATCATGTTTGAATTATTCTTACTTTCCATAATGCCTGGCATTAGTGAATATGCAAAAACATACTTTCTGAATGCATAATCTGTACTCCAGATACTTTTCAAAAATAAATACTTTTATTCCATGAGAATTTCATACAATTCACCTCCAACTTCTCCCCTCATTTCTGTCCAGATTTACCCCACCTTCCTTACTCTCCCAGCAAACTTAGCTAATGGTTTCCTGGTCAGGTGGATTTTTTCATAGCAGATGCTGTTTATGCATTGGAAGAAAGATTAAAAGCAATTAACTGGGTCTGAAGGAGCTGAAGTTAGACAAGTAGAGAGGATTGTACGTAGGGGCAGGGAGTACACAAGAGGCTGGGTAAAACGGGCAGGATTTTGCTTGCATAGATTGGTGTGGGACCCAAGAACTTTATGCTGTGGAACAAATGATCCCAAGATCCTCCAGTCTTGGCTCCCTTTTATCTCAAGCAATAATCTTCAATCTTTTACTAGTACTTTCTGTAACCAAACCCCAGTTTGGGGACCTCACTATTCCATTATTCTCCAGAAAAACTAAACTTCAGTCCTATCTTGGAAAATGTTTTCAGAGTCAAGGGGTAGTTTCCAACTTGTTTCTTAAACCCATACTTAACTTTCCAAACTCTTAGTCTGAAGTTTTGCTCACTAAGCCTATATTGAGGGGTAGCCTAGGTCTCATTGCAGGCACATGCATGAATGATACCAAGGCCATTTACAGATAGAGAATAAAGTAAACTGGAGTATTTGGAACCATCAGAAAAGGGGAAGAATTCGAAGGCTCAGGAAATCTAAAGGCTTCAAAATCTTGTCCAGGCTTTATTGTAAGTACACAGAGAGACTTTAAGACAGACCGTGCTGAGGCATTTATTTCTAGCAGAAAATTTTGTCTACTATGTACTGAAGAGGTCCTAAGAACCCCACTGATCTCATTGTTAAGCAAGATTGCTTTGTTCTTTGAGCACTCGTAAAAAAGTGAAATATCTCTCCATCTTTGACTTCAAATTACATTATCCTTCTATTCCAACTTCCCTCCCTTCCTTCTCACTTACCTTCTTCCTTCCTCCTCTTTCTTCATCACCAAACATTTTCAGAAAACTTCCTATGTAGATATTAAATAGGTTGAAGTATAAAGAAAAAAATTACCTTCAATGTAAAAAATATCTAAAACAAATAAAAGAATATGATACACCCCTCATCTGGAACACCTGTCATGGTAGTGGTGGGGTGGGAACACTTGGGGGTGCAGCTACATCTTAAAGGACTTGATATACAAGAAATGCGGACAGTTTGTCTTTTTTGGGTCACAAACTTAGGTAATTTTAAATAAGAAAGAAAATAGAACATTTAGTTCATGAGTGACATCTCGATTAGCTATAAAAACGTGTGTTGAGTATGTTTCAAAGGAAATAATGTTTTACACACAATGTCCTGTGACATTTTTATCTCCAGTATTTCCATTAGGTCCCACAGTAACCACAAAAAGCATTTTCATCATTTCATTTTCAGCTGTAGAAAGTGATGTCCCATGTGAGATTCAAAAATTGTCCAAGCCAGCATGACTGTCAATGCTGGTGAGCCAACTCACATTTCTTTGGAATTAGAATATTATAAAACAGGATAAGTGTGGGGATTAAAAGACCAGTCAAGGATCTGCTTTAAGTGTCCTTTTGCAATTCTTGGAAAATGATAACCTGACTTTCTTATTTCCAGTGCTATTTCAGACACACACACACACACACACACACACACACACACACACACACACACACACCTCTTTGTAATAGAAATTAGACAAGTTCTGTTATTATTTTTTAGAGAGGACAAATTGTTATTTTTTCCATAGCAATCTTCACACTTGGTCAAATTCCAGCCATTCCAGAGAAAAGTTAGAAATATTGATATCCTTCAGATAGAAAGTAGAGGTTGGCTGGTCAGAGAATGGTCAAAAATTTAATCTAAATAAAATTTCACACGTACCCTTTATCAGTAAGAAGGTGAACTGCTAACTACTTTCCTGATTGGTTAATTGAATATTTTAGAGGAATTTCTAATTGCAATGTCATTGTGTTGCCTTTCCTTAGTGCTTAGCCCTCTAATTTGAGATCTACTGGAGGGCAACATTTACAAATTAGAAACATAATTGAAATCTACTGCTGAATAAATTGATGTTTACTGCTACATAAAATTAGAGAAATCGTTTAAAATGGTATAGAATCTGTTTTCCTTTCACTTCACTGCTTTGCTTTTTGTTGAAGAAATTTGTAGCTTGGAATTTCTCTCAAGAAAAGGTGAGCTTTCTCCTTTGACATACTTGCAAATGAACAGCATGGCCAAGCAGTCAGCACCTTTGTCAGGAACCACAGGATACTGTGATCTCAAGTGGTGGAAGGCCCTCAGAGCTCCCTGAATTTGATGCAAACTGAGTAAAGGGTTCTATTGGGAGACTAAGTCTATCTACATAAATTCTTAAAAACTGAGTTTGAAAGATATAAAAAAGTGAAAATTCATACTTAATTGATGCAATAGTATCTAATTCCAGATTAAACACCAAGTTTTTAAAATAAAGGCATTAAGTAAGACACACCATTAAGAAAATTATAGCATACATAGAGAAAAATACTTCCAAATATATATTTTCATCAGCTACTTCATCAGCTAATTGTTTTCTAATACTAGATTATGTTTCTAGAATACACAAAATGTCTTTGTACTTAAAGAAGATAATCCAATAAACATGAGCAATGTTAATTCTCATCAAAGAAGATTTGGGTTGAAATACAAAACAGAAGATGCCAAACGTATTTTGTCATAAAGGAACTGAAAGAAAAATGATAGACTACTTACAACTGCAGAATTCCTAAAATCCAGACATTTCATCATATGAATTACCGATGAGGCTATAGTATAGGAAGAGATCTTATTGATTGCTTCTGGGAATTCAAAATAGCATAGCTGTTTTTGAAGAAAGTTTGATAGTTTTTACAATTGATGATGATGATGATGATGATGAGGAG
>NC_022029.1:38415905-38417505 GCF_000317375.1 Microtus ochrogaster
AATAAAAACAGGTTTTGTTTTTAAATTGTTGAGATGTCCTGTGAGATGCTGTACTGGTAGATACATGTACATGTAATAGTCAATACCTCTAGAACTGCTCAACACAGAGTGGACCTTCACCTCAGCCATGTGGTCTTATTAAAGACAGGGTTTAAACATTTGTCTTATAGTTGCTCCATGCAAATACAACTGTCAATTCAGCCAGACAAGGGTCCCTCTTCCTCTGGCTAACAAATTCACTCTGTTGGCTCCCCATTGACTGTTGAATACTTTGGGGGAGGGACTCTGATGTATACATCTTTGCATTCCTATTGGTTTCTTCTTGGGCTTTATAAAAGGTTGATTGAATTAATGTTATCAATGTTAGACATTCATTTTCCAGTTAAGGGAAAATTTGAAGTCTATGTCAATTTGACTAAATGAAAAAGAAAAGTTATTTGTCATAGAAGTCACATGATGAAAAGGAATGATGTGTTTCCCCCATCTGCTATTATTGTGGTCGCACTATTTGTGGTTGATAAGGCATGTTGGGTAATGCCTTCTGTGTGTGAGCCATTATTGCAATAATTAATAACAATGGCAGCTCAGTTGATAGGAGCTTGGCAGTGTGTCTCCTTATCTTCAGAGCTCCAAACAGTTTGGAATTTGGCTCTTTGTAAAACCATTTAATAGGAAAGTGTGTGTTTAGAATCTGTTCCCAGCACAAAGCCTGACCCTTATCTCTAAAGTCCTTAATGAGAAAGCACCTGACAAATTGACTGGCACCCTCCACCCCTCCACAGAATTCCCCTTCCTGCCAAACAGGTTTCCATCGGGCTCCAGTAAGAGCTGAAAAGCTTGTGAATGGCAAGCAGTGTGAAGCCCGTGTTTAAAGCACCAGAAAGCTTTCTTCAAAAGGTGGCTTTGCAAAGTAACATTAATTGATTGAAAAAGGGTGGGAAATTAATCAACCCTTTTATTCATTGTGCCAAACTGGATATTTGTTAAGTCTTACTTGAATGAATGGACTGGCAGTTTTAGTACTTCACAGCTGCCCAGAAAGGAATGATCAGAATAGTTGTGTGTGGTTTGGTTTAATGATGCATAGTTGCATAAAGCAACAATGCAAATAAACAAAAATTAAATTCATTAGTAGTACTCACCAATAGTCCTCAATTCTATTCATGAATCTCCCAAGTAGACTTTACTATTTATTTGTCAGCTTAACAAGTACCCAATGAATATTTAAGGCATGTAGGAAAACCATTGTGACAAAAATACCAAAAACTGCAGATGAAAATATCTGACTCTATTCCACTGGAAATAAAAGAAAAAGTAAAAATTTTAAGTTAATAAAAACTCTACAAAATGGGCCTAGAAAAATTGTAATAGTAACCTCTACTGTCCTTATAAATAGTTTTTTCATATTAATATTTTTATTTTAGGAAATGATAATTTCAAACTATGGCCCTATGGGAATCCAGGAGAGAACCTGGAAACAGGAATTGAAGCAGAGGCCATGGAGGGATGCTGCTTATTGGCTTGTTCCCCATGGCTTTGTTCCTTTCTTATACAGACCAGAACCGCCTACCTATGGGTGGCACCACACTTCCTGGACTGA
>NC_022029.1:38425022-38425593 GCF_000317375.1 Microtus ochrogaster
CAGCAGAAAACAACCAATATTAAAATACATCCCACAGAAGTGATGCCCTTCCACAGAATAGAGCCTCCTTGGTGGATGACCCAGGTTTGGATGAATAGAGAGCAGAAAGAGTGCAAAACCTTCACATATTTCTCATTTCACATTATTTGAGATTGGATAATGTGCTTGAAACAGCCAGAGGGCACCACGGTCTGGACTGAGACTTGCTTTTAGTGCTTTAGCTAAACATGTAATGGTGGATTTGTTGCAAATTTACCAGCATCCTGTATCATTGTAAAGCTGAGCCAGCATCCCTGTATCCTCCTGCAGCCATCTAAACTGCATTCCTTCCTGTAATAGGTCATGGAGGAACTGGTGGACCAGGGGCTTGTGAAAGCCCTGGGCGTCTCCAACTTCAACCACTTACAGATTGAGAGGCTCTTGAGCAAGCCTGGACTGAAACATAAGCCAGTGAACAACCAGGTAAGTTCCCTTTGGTGAAATGATGTAGGTGGGTCTTCTTTCTATGTGTTTCTTTCATTGGTTAATTAATAAAGAAACTGCTTGGCTTGATAGGTCAGAACATGGGTGG
>NC_022029.1:38427843-38429243 GCF_000317375.1 Microtus ochrogaster
GAAGTTGCTTATTTCTTGTTTATTTAGGTAATATTATATTCTTCTGGAGTCTTTGATGGAGTTAAAGAATAAATAGATAGTTACAGTTTTCCTTAGTTATGATCAAAGATAAAATAGATATAAATATTGTAACTCTAATTCTTGCTTGATAACTGTTTTGTTATATGTAATTTTACTATGTTAAAGTTAAAGCCTTTCTTTTTTATTTAAACAGAAAAAAGGGGAAATGATGGAGGAGGGTCATCTGTCTATGTGTTACTTTCAGTGGTTAATAAACTACCTTGGCCCTTTGATAGGACAGAAAATTAGGTAGGCGTAGTAGACAGAACAGGATGCTGGGAGAAAGAAGCAGATTCAAGCAGATGCTATAGCTCTCCTCTCCAAGATGGATGCAAGTTAAGATATCCCTGGTAAGCCACCACCTCGTGATGCTACACTCATTAATAGAAATGGGTTAATCAAGATGTGAGAGTTAGCCAGTAAGAGGCTAGAGAAAATGGGCCAAGCAGTGTTTCAAAGAATACAGTTTATGTGTAATTATTTCAGGTGTAAAGCTAGCCAGGTGGCAGCATGCAGCCTGCCGCTCCTACTACAGGACAGCACAAACTGTATATGATGGGTCATTTTTGTAAAAAAGAGGACACAATTTTAGGGGAATAGGAAGATGAGATAAATCTGGGAGGAACTCATAACATAAAAAATAGATGTCTGAAATTTTTAAGGATAATAGAATATTTTAAAGAAAATGTCATTATGTGAAATTGTAGCCTACTAATTAAGCATTCTTGATAATTAAAAAACTAATAATTAAAATTAAGGTAGATTCTAGTTCTACACAGAAAATTGAAGTCTATGGAGCAAGACTGATCTTTTCCCTCTACTGTTCTCTGCTGTTACTGAAGAAAAGATCTACTGTCACTCACATTGATGGCCTTCTGTCACTCATAATCTTGGCTTGCTGTCACTCACATTGGTGGTCTACTGTCACTCACATTGATGGTCTGCTGTCACCCACATTGATGGTCTGCTGTCACCCATATTTACATTCTACTCACTATATTTTGTAGCTATTTAAAATGCCCCCTTAAAATTTTACTTGTGTAAATAGGACCTATTTTTACAAACCAAGAAGGACTGGATTCTCCCATCTTTTTCTTGTCAGAAAATGAGGTGTGCAATAGTAGAAAGTGATGTAGGTGGGTCTTCTATCTATCTGCTGCTTTCATTGGTTAATTAATAAAGACAACTGCTTGGCCTGATAGGTCAGAACATAGGTGGGTGGAGTAGACAGAACAGAATGCTGGGAAGAAGGGAAGTGAGGCAGACGCTATAGCTCTTCTCTCCAAGATGGAGGCAGGTTAAGATCCTTCCTGGTAAGCTACCACCCTGTGGTGCTACAC
>NC_022029.1:38429938-38431213 GCF_000317375.1 Microtus ochrogaster
AAAAAATGAAGGAAAGTATTGGGGTACGTTTAAGGGTTGATTATAAAGTTAGCCCCAAATGTTGATAGCATGGGAATATCATGGTATTCAAACCATCAGATTGTATAAAGTCCTTTGTGCTGTATAAATAATGAAATGCTACATAAGTCATAATTTTACTTGGTCAATATAAGATACAGTTAAGTCAGTAATTTTTAATTCAAGTCTATTGTGGTTTTACTTATAACATTTCTTTTATTTTCTCAAATTTATTATTTATAGAGATTATTTGTGTGCAGAAAGATAATTTGATAATAAGAATATATCTGTTGATCTATGTTTTTATAATAATTATAGCTTCCTGATGGATAAATTGTTGGAGTGAATTGCTATGGTACAAATAATTATCGTAAAATTTTATCTTGTTTCAGAGAAACTTTTTAATTATTTCAGTACAGCCACGTGACCAGGCAAACCTCCCTGACCTCAGCAGAGTAGAATTCCTCTGAAATAACTTTGTGAATATTGATTATTTGCTCCAATGTAAAACATTATAAAGAGTGCCTGGTACATAGTAAACACTTAATAAATGATTGTTATGGCTGTAACTATTCTCCCCGTCACTGGTTTCAAGATAATAAGGGTATTTGTTGCAATTTACTCTGGTAGTAGCTTCAGTTAGTCATCATTTTTATTACAAATCTTGTGTCTGAAGGTATTGCAAAAAAAATATCAGTGCATAAAACACTCTGTGTGATAAGTAAATAACACAAACCTCTAAGATAGTGTTTCTCACTCAGCGCCAGGAAATGCTCTCAATATAGAAATCAGCTTTAGTATTGTCATACTGGCTGGCTCTTTCCTCAGAAGGCAGACATTTAACCTTTATTTAAACTCATAACATAAAAAACTATTTAATTTTTTGGTGAAATAGTATGTGCAACAAACACACAGATCTATGAGAGGGCTTAAATATGCATGTGGGCTCATATTACTGTAGCGTGCCAAAAATGTTTCAGTTGGAATCTTGGCAGAGTATAAAATGGAGGAATTGCAGGTAGTTGGAAGACCAAAACACGTTAAAATAGAAATTACATTTATATGTCAGATATCTGCAGTCTTATGCAATTGCAGCCATTATTCCCAATAGTTAAGATATGGAGCTAGCTAGGTACCCATCAGCAAATGAATGGATAGAGAACACGTGGTCTATATCCATGTCAGATGAGTACTTAAAAGTGAATGAAGCATTCACATCATTACAAATGACAAATAATGAGGCTTGAACCCAGAGGA
>NC_022029.1:38432018-38432940 GCF_000317375.1 Microtus ochrogaster
TTTTTTCACTTTTGTTCTTTCTACTCTTTACTCTTTGTTCTTTTGTTCTTGGGGGAGGCTGTGCCACCCAGCTCCTAAATACATCACACGAAGGTTTACACTTTTTTTTTTTTATTTTTCATAAATGCCCCACCTTAGCTTGGCTTGTTACTAGCCAGCTTTTCTTAACTTAATTTATCCCATCTATCTTTTGCCTCTGGGTTTTTACCTTTCTCTTACTTCTGTATATCTTATTTATCTTTTTATTCCTTGTCTGGCTGAGTGCCTAGGTGGCTGGGTACCTGGTCCCTGATGTCCTCCTACTTCTGCTTCTTTTCTTCCAGATTTCTCCTTCTATATCTACTATCTGCCTGGCAGCCCCACCTATTATTTCTCTTGTTTCACTATTGACTATTCAACTCTTTATTAGACCATCAGGTGTTTTAGACCGGCAAAGAATTACAGTTTCACAAAGCTAAACAAATGCAATATAAACAAAAGCAACACATCATAAAACAATATTCTATAACAGGTTCACTCTAATTGAGTTAGCGATTGCATAGCTCTTTACAATTGTTAGTATGCTGAACTTTAACAGCGCTTTGCTTGAGGGCTCTGATATAGAATTTGTGTACATTTCAAGCCCAGATAGCCATTATTGATGCTCTGTTTGTTCTTACAAAAGATGTTGATGGTACCAGTTGAGAGCCAGACAAATGTGCTTCTCTGACTTCACAGGCAGGAAAAACCCTTTGTCAGTGATGTGGACAAATGACTTACCTTCAGTCTTACTTAACTCCATAGACCCATTAATTTTTTATGACTTAAAAAGCAAAACAAGTTAAATCGGCTGTGTGTCAGTTCTTTGATGATTCCTTTGTCACAGAGGGGACTTGCAGATAATTGAAAAGGGATGGAACATAATGAGTTTTCCTTGCATGTT
>NC_022029.1:38434395-38457121 GCF_000317375.1 Microtus ochrogaster
TTTTTTTTTTTCCTATACAAAATGTGATCTGAAGGAAAGCAGTGTGGACCTCCTTTCCAAGTCTTCTATGTGCTAACATCTAGTTTCCAGAGGCCAGTTTCTTTGATCATTTTTTTTTTAAATCTTGAGTGAGGGAGACATTATGGGGCTAGCAAGAAACCTGGCACTAGAGAAATCCCCAGGAATCCACAAGGATGACCCCAGCTAAGACCTTAAGTAATAAAAGACAGGGTACCCAAACTGGCTTTACCCTCTAGTCAGACTGATGAATATCTTAAATATCACCATCGAACCTTCATCCAGTAACTGATGGAAACAGAGGCAGAGACCTGCCTCAGAGTACTGGACTGAGCTCCCAAAGTCGAGTTGAAGAGTGGAGGAGTGAGAATATGAGCAAGGAGGTCAAGACCATGATGGGTTCATCCACTGAAACAGTTTACCTGAACTAATGGGTGCTCACTAACTCCAGCCGGACAGGAAAGGAAATAGCATAGGTCCAAACTAGTCCCTCTGAATGTAGGTGACAGCTCTATGGCTGGCCAGACTTCAGGGCCACTGGCAGTGGCACCAGGATTTATCCCTACTGCTTGTACTGGCTTTTTTGGAACCAATTCTCTTTAGATGGATACCTTGCTCAGCCTAGATACAGTAGGGAGGGTCTTGGACCTTCCCCAAAGCAATGTGCCTTACCCTCTCTGAAGAGTGGATAGGGATGGGAGGGTAGATGGAGGGAATGGGAGGAAGGGAGGGAGTGGGAACTGGGATTTAAAAAAAGAGTTTATTTTCTTTAAAAAATAAAATAATATAATATGGTCTCAAGAGGTGCAGAAAGCCAGACACTCACTTTGGTATTCTTCCCTGACCTAAGTACATTGCTTAAGTAAATAACAAGGAAGTAGATATTAGTTTATGAGTGATAACTGTCTAAATTTCTGTAGCATTTGTGTGACCGATACTTTAACAAAGTGAAGGTACAAATGAATCACTGTTCTAGAATGACTTTTCTATTTAATGCTGGCACCAAACATGGTCTGTGCATGTGAGGTTAAAGTTCTACCACTAGTACAGTTTTAGTTTAAGAATGACTTTTTTTTTTAATTGGAAGATGGGAGATTTGCTCTGGTAAAGTGTTTGCTTTACATACATAATTATATTCTTGAATGACATTTTTAAAGAGTTTGTACTTTTCAATTTTTATCTTATTTTATTTTTATAAGCAAGTGTCCAGTCCCCTCTAATTAAATTTCCATTGATCAACCTAACTGTAAATAACAATAAATATGCCTGTAACGGTATCTGACAGAGGAAAAAAAATGGGTGAAAGGGACATGTCAGCAAATGTTTATAGAGCAGTGGTTTTCACCATGTGTGGCCCGGCCCCTTCGATAATCACATATCAGATATCCTGTATAGCAGTTACTTACATTGCGATTCACAACAGTAGCAAAACTACAGTTATACAACAAAATAATCTTGTGGTTGTGGTCAGCACAACACGAGGAGCTGTTTTAGTGGGTCACAGCTTTAGGAAGGTGGAGAACCACCACACAGAGGGAGAGCGGAGAATGGAAACTGTGGCTATTATCTGAGGAGAGGAATCAAAACTTCCTTTGCTGTCTCCCTCTCCTGTTTCTTCCTCCTTCCCTCTCCTTGCTTAGAACAACTGGGAAGGCGCTTTCATGCTCTATCATATAATTGCTTTAATTAATCTGCTCGTAGGTGGATAATTATCCTCATTCTGGCCATATTTTTTTCTCTGTATGTCACATCTATTCACTTTTATTGACATGTCTAGACAACATTTGCATCAACAATTGTCTTAATTTAATTTAAAACCCCTTTATTGTTCAAAGAACAAAAATGCGTAGGATGATTGTCACCAAGTAATCATTTATGGAACCACCAGGCAGGCTAGGAAATGTAGCATTGTCAGAATTTTAGAAAGAACATTGTAGCCACAATCCTCTGCATGCAATGCCCATTAGAGCTTCTTCCCTTTGTTATTCTGGCCCAGAGATGGCTGAATAACATGGCACAATTTTTCATATTTGGAAACGACATCGTTCCTCTTTGGTTCTCTTAATCTTGTCCACAACTGTTCATCGAACTGTCTTCAGTTGAACTACCTCTGTGTGCCATATGTTTTTCTGCCTGTAATTTGGCTGCTCTGAAACCCTTTTAGAATAGTTAATAGAGGGACAGGGGAGATGGCTCTGTCAGTAAAATTCTTGCCTTGCATACACAAGTCCCTTGCCTTGCATACACGATTTAAAATGCCCTGAACATAAAAAGTCAGTCATGCTGGCTCATGCCAATAATCCTAGCATTTGGGGAGCAGTTACAGGTGGGTCCCCCAGCTCACTAGCCAGCTAGCCTAGCCAAGTCAGTGAGCTGCCAGGCGTTCAGTGAGAGAGCCTGTCTCAGATTGTGAGGTAGAAAACAATTGAAGTAGATACAGGACATTAATCCTCTGGCCTCCACACACCCATACAAATGCATACACTTGTATACACACAGGAATGCATATATGCATATATGCCACACAGATGAATATTAGTTAATAGACAATTATTAATAGTCAAAGTAGAAGTTATTTTTTCTTTACAGATTAATTATTCTTGCCATGACTTTAAAACCTATGTGTATATATATTTATACCAACAAATTGAAGATGTTCTCTTTTGTTTCAAATGTGCATTTTTCCATAAATGGACAGTCAGTTTTGCTGAAAAATCTCTTTGCATTTTTGAAGACACTTGATTTGTTTGCTTGATCTTGTTCATATTTTTGTTACATTAACTGATATTTTTTTTCTTTTGGAGACAGGATCTCACTGTGCAGTGCTGGATGGCTTTGAATTTATTATGTAGATCATGCTGGCCTCAGATTCACAGAGATCTGCCTGCTTCTGCCTCTCAGTGCTAGGATTAAAGCTATGTACCATCATGACCCTCTCATTAATAATATTTTAGCTGTTTAATTTTTTGATCTCCTGAATATCATGTGTTTTTAGTATTTTTTTCCATTAAAACTGTTGAGACTCTATTTATGTTTCTTGTTTACATATATCTAAATTTATCTAATTTCTATGCAACATTTATTCATGATTTTTACTTTTTTTTTGGTATTTGGAGACAGGGTTTCTCTGTAGCTTTGGAGCCTGTTCTGGAACTATCTCTTGTAGACCAGGCTGGCCTTGAACTCTCAGAGATCTGCCTGCCTCTGCCTCCCAAGTGCTAGGATTAAAGGTGTGTGCCACCACCGCCTGGCTGACTTTTACTTCTTATAATTCTTTTCTTGAATTTCATGTCAAATTTTGGAATAGAAATATAGAAGCAATAGAGAACAGTACCAGACTCATAAAACTGCTGTGTGTTGGAACTGTCTTTCACAGACTTTTAAGCAACTACACTAATTTTATTCAGTTCTGAGGTTTCAATGTTAAAATTCAAAACCAAAACCTTGAGATTCAACAGCAGATCAAAATTATAGATCTAGAAAATAAAAGCAAACAGAAATTACATAGAGAGGAAGGAAGCATTCAGTAGTTTCAGTGTGGTGTGCCCATGAATATTTTCATTTTATTATCGTATTCGGCTCTTGAGGTTCTTAAACTCTGTGGCTGGACCTTTTTTGTGAATATTGAAAGTTTATTTTCTTGCTATTATTTTTTCATCATAGCTTTTTCTTTCTCTCCTCTCCCTAGATAGGTATATTTCTCATCTCTCTAGATATGTATATCTCAGACTGTATGAATATTTTTTCCGTTATTTTTTTCTGCAGTGACTTGTTTTCTTTATATTCCCTTTGATGCAGGCCTTTCCAGCTTGTCTCTAATGAACAGAGAGCTCTCATCTATGTCTAACATGGTATTCCACCCATTCTTTAATTCCCTATTTTACCGTCTCGTCATTCTTACATACCATCCATGCAACTACCCATTTTAATATTGTTGTTTAATTTGTTCAATTTTGTCCTGACCTTTGTATATATCTCCACTATATGATTTTTTTACTTTACCTAGCACTGACTTATTTCTCACCCCTAGTATCATACTTTTGTCTTTCTATTAGTTAGCTAGTTTTCTGAGTCTTGTTTGCAAAATTTATCTCACCCTTAGTTGTCTATGAACTAAAAAGTAAACAACAATAACAACAACAACAAAATTTACTGCTACCAACAGAATAAAATTCAGACATTATTCTCCTGCATTTACTTTCCTGCCCCGTGATTTAAATATTTTCTCCAATAATGTTTTATTTTGTTTTTTATTCATTTTACATACCAACCACAGTTTCCCCTCCCTCCCTTCTTCCTGCTCCCTCCCAACTCCCCTCCCAACCCACTCCTGATCCACTGCTCAGAAAGGGTAAGGCCTCCCACGGGGAGTCAACAAAGTCTGGCATGCCTTCCGCAACCCCTGTGATTTTACATACTCAACATTAATAAAGAAAATCCATAGTTTACACTGGGAGTCACTCTTTGTGCCATGAGCTTTACTAAGTGTCTAATGTGCTCACCAGTATTGCAGTATTTGTGCAGAATAATTTCATAGTTCCACTATACTCTAATGAATCTTCTGTCCCTTTCCAAGATCCTTGACAATCACTGATCATTTTATCATCTCCATAATTCTGCCTTTTCCAGAAAGTCATGGGATTGAACTTATATATAGCATGTATATAGTACATAGCCTTTTCTAACTCATTTCTTTTAAATGGCAATACAATTTATGTTTTCTCCATGTCTTTATGTGGCTTGAGAGAATGTTTTTATTTTATTGTTAAATAATAATCCATCGAATGAATGTTTCAGTTGGTTATCTTCTGAAGGGTATGTTAATTGCTCCCCAAATTTAGAAGTTATGTAGAAACATTATTGACAGGTGTTGGAGAAGACATAGTCTTATTTCATTTCGTAAATCTTAGGTAAACAGGCCTGAATTGTAAGAAACAAATTATCACTCCAACTGGCCAAACCATTTTTCACCCAGACCAACAAATATAAGTTCTTGTTTCACATATTTGGTAGTTTGGTGATGTCAGAGTTTTGAGGTTGAGCCATTCAGATCATCATACAATGCTATCTCTTTCAATTCCGCCTATTTTTTCTTCTTTTGGAAATTGCCTGTTTTTAATTTTTTGAAACTTATTATCACAGAACAGGACCTTTAGCCTTATTTGTCATTTTGCTGTAAGCTACTATCACCTTTCTGCTACAGACTTGCCTTCTCCATATTGTTTTCCATTCCTTCTACTTTCCATCTTTAGAGTTGATACCCTAATTCAAAATTACATCTTTGTTGGATACTTAGAAGCTCTATTGGATCTAAACAATGTAAACAAGAAATTCTGGTCAAGAGACGTTGTCCCTGGAAGGTCCTGGAAACATTTTCATTTTTCTCAAGATACAAACAAAACTATGGTCATGATGCGCAATGATCTGTTTCGCTGCCTCTTGCT
The DNA here is from genome assembly GCF_000317375.1 of Microtus ochrogaster. Classification (NCBI taxonomy): domain Eukaryota; kingdom Metazoa; phylum Chordata; class Mammalia; order Rodentia; family Cricetidae; genus Microtus; species Microtus ochrogaster. Next base: position 38,439,858 of record NC_022029.1, read on the forward strand.
CATTTCTTCAGTCTGTTAGACAACAACGCCACTCATCTGTACTTCCTGCTCTCATTTCACTTACCTGAAGCACAATTAATAAAAACTCAGGGAGAGAAGCTGGGATTCAACTTGAAGACCCGAAAAACAAAGCAGCCAGCTACTGGCTCTTACCTCGACCTCAGTCTGAAATGGCGATCCTGTCTCCAAGAATCTCAGAATGAGACTGTGACTGAGAGTTGTTTCCTCCTATTTTATAAACCTCTCTAGTTCTGGGATTAAAGGCATGGACTGCCCAGTTTCTCTATGGCAACTAGTGTGGCTTCTGGGCTTAAAGATGTGTGTTACCACTGCCTGGCTCAAGGCTGACTGACCAGTGTGGCTGTTTTATTCTCTTGATCCCCAGGCAAGCTTTATTTATTAGAGTACAACTGAAATGCCATTATAGTTGTCCTACCAAGAACCCAAAAAGGAACATCTTTTAACATGGGCTCACTGCCATTGAATCTAACATCTCTTCCACTGACTGTAGGCATTATCCTCCCTCTGACCTAGTTCATGCCACAGTTTTATATGGTTTATCCTGCTTATCCTTTCCACTACAAGCACAAATGTTTGGAAAACATCCCATCCGTTTACCAAAGATGTGGGGGTATTCAGTGATATACCACAGGCCTCATGGGAAAATTGTTGCCTGATATTTATTTTGATAATTTGACTGATGTAAGTCTGTTATGCTATACATTATTTTGGAAATTGTAAATATTTGTTTTCTCATTTGTTTAAATTAAATGTATCTTTAGCAAGTGACATGATTCTGGATACCAAGCAGATGACTTATAAAAACTTGCCAAACAAACAAACGCTTTGTAGTAGCCGATGGTGAAATTGATTAGTCAAATATAAAAGCTAAGGATCTTTGAACTGTCTAGTAAGATACATCTAAATGGATGCTGAATAAAAGAGGGAGGAATTAAGTCTGTGACATTAGATCCATAGCTTCTTTTGGTGTGTGCTCACACATAGAAGATCTGTAGAGTATTAACAGTTACTTGTGGGTACTTCAGAAATCTTACGAATGATTACAATCTTAAAAAAAAAAAACAAAAGTCTTACCTTCAATTATTTAGCAATGTATTTTTTCTCTTATAATCCATGAGGTTTAAAATTTTTCCATTTACATGAAATATAAAATCTCTGAGTTTTATTGCCCTGTCTGTACTTATGTATCATTTCCTTCCTTAATAATGCTGACTCTCTACTTGTATAATCCTCAAGGTAGGAAAATACAGATGTATGTATGTCTATTAAAAAAACTTAGTGGGAAAAAAGAACCATGATCATCTTTTTAAACTTGCTCCCAAATGCCTCTTTCACACACTAAGGTTATTTTCATGGTTTGAGATTTTGGCTAGAACTCTGATAATATTGCGCCTGAGATTGTTTTTCATTTTTAACAAAGGATTTGCATTTCCTATGAGGTCTATAAAGTAACTAACATAGGCCCGACACCGACACCTTGAGGAAGCTTGTAAATTATTAACTTAGCAGGAGGAAATAAATGAGCTTTGGGATGGTTCCTCTCTTTGGGGATATGCACACTTAAATTCCAGAAGAGGCTGAGTCCTGGCATGGTCCACTAACAAGAGTGAATTAGTCTACGATTGTACATTCACACTCAGTACTTAACTCTCTGCTGAAACAGGGGAGGTGCAGATGCAGACAACCATTGACTGATAAAACTTTGGGGAGTTTTATAACTTATTTCAGAGGATGTTGACATTCATTTCCTCGCTTCTTTGTACACATGCTTCAAAATTTGCAAAGAAGCAATAGACACTACTTTTTGCAGGACTTTGTCATATGGACACAAAGGGATTTGCTTAGCTAGCAAATAAAAGGATGTCCATGCACAATGGGCCAAGTGCTGCAGGAGGAAAACGGGAGTGGGAGCATGTCCTGGGTCACGTAGCAGGCCACATTGGAAAGGTAGATGCCTCAGTAGGCAGCACTCTGATGTTTCCCCACCTTTCCCTCTTTGACTGCTGCACCTCCAGTTCTGGATTTTCTGTGGTCTAAGCACTTTTCTTCTGATTCCCCTCAGAAGAAGTAGTCACTAGCATATTACGATGTTTTTTTTTTTTCTTTCTGACTGTGTCTTCTGCACAGGTTGCCCACGTTGTCATTTCTGCTCTTCACTAACTTACATTATAGTTATTTGTTTATTCTTGCTCAGTGAGTTGATTACATCCAATTTTGGAAAGAGCTTTCATGTCTTCTCTTATTCAAATATCTGCGACTGGCAGATTCCTCTTCCAAGAATCGTTTCTGTTCACAAGTCCTTAATAAATCTCATCTGGTCCTAATTTTGCTTTCTTTTAATATCCAGAATATTGGACACTAGAACCATATCATGTTTATACTAGATGTGTATTGGCTGAACAAACATGCAAAATGGCAACATGGAAAAACCCAGGTTATATCTGAAAGACTCTGTGAGTTTAGTTGTAAAAAACATACAGATTCTCATTCTTAAACTTTTTTTGTGAATTTTATAAAATTTAGCCTTTGACTTGAAACAGTAAAACAATAATTAGTGGAGTAATATAGAAAAGACCATGATCTCGGTGGTAAGTTATTCTAATTTCTTTTTAAATTTTTTTCTTTTATGTGCAATGGTGTTTTGCCTGCACATGTGTCTGTGTGAATGTGTTGTATCCTCTAGAACTGGAGTTATAAGCAACTGTGAACTGCCATATGGATACTGGGAACTGAACTGGGGACCTCTGGAAGAACAGCCAGTGCTCTTAACCTCTGAGTCATCTCTCCAGCCCAAAGTTATTCTAATTTCTAAGAACTGCCTCACCTACCTTAAAGCCAGTCCTGTAAGTCAGACAAATGTTAGAGCTTTTAGATGTTACAGTTCCTATTTCCTCCTATTTCAACCGCTGAGTAAACTTCCCTGTGCATTTACCTACTCTGGGGGAAATGGCATTAAGTGAGACACGGCTTACGAGTTCCAAAACTTAAAATTCAGCAGAAAGGATTGTTCTCCTGCTCCAACACTGCAGCCTGTAGTGACAAGAGCGAAGAATGAGAGTGCAAGGGGAAATAAAAGAGACAGAGAGATCAGCTTCCTCTGCAGGGGATTCTGAGCACACCCAATAGAGAAAGCGTTACTTGAAGACCGTGTAGGAATTCAGTAGTGGGAAATGAAGGCAGAGTATTGAAAAGCTCAGGGGACAGCATGGGGAAGTGTGGAGTCAGGAAATGTTTGTGATGTAGCGGGATGCACATGGGGCTGAACATTAGCTTTAGCAGAGTCTGCAAGAAGGAAGAAACACGAGAAGTCTACTGCACCCCATTTGTAAAGTATATGTGACTTTATATGTAGTAGGGACATTGGTTTGAGACGGGAATAAAATGAGACAATTAGATTTGGGTTTAGATTTAACGTTGGTGACAGGATAGAAGGAGATAGAACATTTAGGAAACTACTATATGCTCCAGATAAACTCTTGTGATAGCTGGGTCTAGGATAATGGTGTAGAACTCAGATTTAAGCACTGAGGGTAAAAGATGCCCCAAGAATCAGCTGACAAAATTTAATGTTGCTTGGGGAGAGGAAATAAAGATAATCTATTTACCCAACCACTGGCAATGGAGCCCAGGGCTTGCGTGTCCTAGGCACATAAATGTCTCCTATTGAGCTATATCCCTGGTTCTAAAGTTCTTTAATAGGTAAAGAAGTAGTGGATGTCTTCAAAGCTTGAAACTGAAATGGTGTGAAGCTTGGTCGCTACTCAAAATATAACATAAAGTAGAGAATGTATTGCGGAAGAATTAGTGGAAGACTTTGGTATGTTTAATGGCTTCTAGTTGTCCTTGATATCATGGGATGCTGGGTTCAGAGTCCTTGACAGAAATCACAATTTGTGGATGCTTAAGTGCTTTGTGTAAAATGTCAAAGTAACGGCACTCAGCCTCCTCATTCTCTTATTTTCTCATATACTTTAAGTCATCTCTAGATAATGTATTCTCCCTACTACATTATAAATAGTAGGTAAATGGATTCTAAACTTTCTTATGTAGGAAACAGCAAGCAAAATTTCTACACGCATTTATCATGTATGAAATGGTTTACCAAGTATTTTTTCTTCTTTGGTTGGTTGAAAACATGCGTATCGGGGGCACAACTATATAAATTACCTTTCCAATGCCTGTCAGCTACATATGGAATGCTGTTTTAATGTAATTAAAGACATATGATTTGATGTGTGAATTATTCAGGGATGTATTTGGGAATCATCACTACAGAGTGATAATTAAGACATAAACCATGGGCGGCAAAGAGAGCAGATGAAATATCTTCATATAAAATCTGGCTGAAAAGGAGGTGTGGAAAAGTCAAATTCTAAAATTAGAGTGACATGGTACCAGGGAGCTATCAGAATAGTAGACAACCTTTAGAGGGGCCAGATGCAGAGCGAAAAGGCAAATTTACTGGTCAAGTAGACATTAGTTCCCTAGATGGTTAGTGATAAATTGTAGATGAGATTACATTGAAGAGTTAAAAGTAGGACAAAAGAGGAGGGGAACTTGAGGAGGATACAAGTAGCAGAGCAGGTGGTTCTTAGCATATGCTTTGAGTATTTGTTGATTTTCCCAAGGCATGACAGGATCGTCTCAGATAATAAAGTACTCATAGATCTCCTCTGACCGTAGTGGAGAAGTGAGTGGCTGTGACAAATGGAACTAGTAGAACTCATTTGGAAAACAGAGAAGAGTGGATAAAAGCAGGCCAAAGCAGCCTGGTCTCCAGAGGGAGTTCCAGAACAGGCTCCAAAGCTACAAAGAAACCCTGCCTCAAAAAAAAAAAATCAAAACACAAAACAGTAACAAAGAAAGAAGCTAAACCAAGCCAATGTAACATCCGTGGGCATCAGAAAACTCTGCCAGCAAAGAAAATCCTCTGACCACTCATTTTACAATGCAACAGCTTTGGTCACACATGGTGAGTATGGGCTGGGAGGAAAGCCAAGCTGCAATAGCTTCATCTCCAAAGAAGGCCTAAGGAGGGGGCAAGCCGGGAGCTTAGACTCGGGGCTCTCATACTACTATGATGGGACAATGGAAGGAAGGGTGGGCCTGGTGCCAATCCTGCAGAGAAACTAAGGGAAGGCTTGCCCTTGGCAGGAGCTAGGAGAAAGGGAAGATACAAAACAAAGGAGGGAGGGGTTTTAGTTTTGCAAAAACAGGTAAATGTAAGTTTGTCTTGTTATATCATCTAGGCACTGCGTGCTAGTTATCTCACTTACTGATTTTGATCACTCAGTATTGTTGTGAAATATTCCTTTAAACTGTGTGAACATGTGTCACTGTGACTGGTTTAATAAAGGGATGAATTGCCAACAGCTAGGCAGGAAGAGGTTTGGTGGGACTTCTGGGGACCCAGAAGTCCTCTGGAAAGAAGAAAGGCGGAGTCACCAGCCAGACACACAGGAAGCAGGACATTCGGGAGACATCAAAGCCTGTAGATTAATAGAAATGGGCTAATTTGCATTACAAAAGCTATTTAGAAACAAGCCCAAGCTAAATCCAAGCTTTCATAATTAATAATAAGTCTCTGTGTTATTATTTGGGGCCTAGCAGTCTAAAAAAAGCCTGCTACACAGTATTAGGTTAAAAAAGTAGGCGATTATAAAACCACAGCACACAGCCTCCTACTGTTCAGCATTGCGGCTTACAGGGAAGCCTGCCTTGTAGTATGGGGACCTATGACTCTCCTGCCAGCCTTAGAGGGAATCTGACTTCCGAGAAGCCTTTCCTGACCTGACTTAGGAAGACAGTACATCAATAGTGGGAGAAAATTGAAATCACGAAAGGCTAAGGGGTGTCTGACTAAGCTGGTTACTTTGGATAAAGAGCCTGTGCCATAATCATGAGTGAGCAGCAAGCCAGTGAAATTGGAATGAGGGAAAGAAATGCAATGAAAAGAAGATGTGGCTGTAAAACATTCGTAAGGTTGTGAGTAGAGATCTACTAGCCGTCAGCATCCCTCTAAATGCTGCTACGGGAAGAGTTCTGGGACCGGGGAGAGTGGAAAGTTGTTCAGTTGTTCCTGTTGGCATCTGATGCAAAACCTGTGAAAGGGCTGACAGAAATCATGAATGGGAACAGAAAATTCTTGGGTGAGAGGCAGTAGTGGACCAAGGAAACCTGAAAAGGGCAAAGAGGAGGGCAAGAGCTGGGAAAATGAAGGGCTGGATGCAGAAGGATGGGGCCAGCAGTGGTGTCAGTGCAGGGAAATGGTGATCTGAGTGGAGAACCGTGTTTACTCTTTAAGGCACTGTGAGGAACGCAGCACCAGTCCTAAGAAGAACTCGCTCCCTAAAACACTCCTTATTAGGTGGAAAGAGAGACCTGGACCTCCCAAACACTGGTGGGCGGTATACGTAATAGACACTTTCTAATAGCCACGTTGCAAACCCAGCACAATGGGTTTTCATAATTTATATTTGTCTAACTTAATATGTCTAAGACATTATCATTTCAAGTTGTCATCGACAGAATCGTCAATCGACATTTGTTCCTTTTTTTTCTCTTAGTAATTTTTTCAAGTCTTATGGTTTTTAGTTTACTTCAGTACTTCTTTATGCTGGTACTAAATTTTTATTATAAATATATGGCTTATAACCTAGCAAGATGGCTCAGTGGGTGGGGTGAAGCCCTTGCCATTGGAACATGAGGGCTTGAGAAGAGATCCCCAGAACTTAGGTCAGTCCAAATGCTGGGCAGGTGTGGTGGCCTCCTCTCTAGTCCTGGTGCTTGGTAAGCATGGGTAGGAGATGCCAAGATCAAGTTGGATAGCTAGAATATCCAAATATATGTATTTTGGATTCAAGTATGACACTGTGCCTCAGTATTTAAAGTGGAGTATAGTTGTGCATGACACCCTATGTCAATATATGTCCTCCACGGGCACAGGCACATGTGCACACAAGTGCATCTGTACATATAATTACACTCACACACATGCAAATATGCATCCACATAACATACATGTGTACATGCAAAAAGAAAAATTTATGACTTAAATTTAGATTTTATATAATTTATTGTCAAAAACCTGAAAGTCATTTTAATCATTTATCATTAAAAAGTTCCCAGTCATACAACTGTAGAACAAGGACTGTGTACTCCCAGCTACCAGGTAACTGCTGGCATTACTAGGGAGGCTTGACTGTGCTTGGAGTTAATGTACTGTTTAACTAAAATTAGGAGGTAAGAATTGAACTCGACCCTTTGAAAAGTTATGAAGGTATGAGAGCATGTACATCTGGTTGTCATTATGTCGGGATGTGTTAGGAGAGGTGTGTGTATTTCTGTGTGTGTCATTTCCCCAATCTGTCCTGTAGAAAGTTTCTGCATATTCCCTCACACTCAAGTGAGTCATAAAACTAGTCCTTTCTTGTTAGAAAATCTATATCGTTAAAATGATAATAACTAAAATATCAAATTGTCCTATTTGCAAATCCTTTTGCTCGACTGTTAAGAAGCTTCTTAGAATTATCTTCTGTGTTCATTATTTCAAAAACCATTTGGCTTGTGTTGCCCCAATTAGCAAGCGCAGATAAAAAGGAAATAAAGAGAGAAGCCCCTTGTTAGTGTGGCTTTATGCTGCCTGCTCTACCTCACCTGCAGACAGCTCATAATCAATTTGCACATAAAGTTGATTGAGCTCTATGGGAATATTTAGATGGAAGAAACTCTGTAAATGCCAGGTATTTATTGTCTTCATTATATTGTATAATGTGGTAATAACAGGAATGTTACAATTGATTTAATGGAGCCTTGCAATTTGAAGCAAGCTTTTAATGGCACTATTGCAAACTTCTTCCTTGAATTTTTATATAATTTCATGCATATTTTGCGGCTTTGAACATTATCATATTGCCACCGGACACTGAATAAATGTGCTTTCTTTTAGAGGTTTAGCAACAGCGTTCTATGTACACACTTTACAAAGAACCATAGGACACACTGTTGGCTATTATGAAGTAAGAGTGGTTGTATGATTAGTCTTTAGTGGTAAATAAGAGAGCTTAGAGACAGGAACTGAAGATGACACATTTGGTAACTAACTCTCCAAAGGCTGCATTGTCCCTCTGTCCCTTTTTCCCTCCTTCCCTCCTTCTATCCATCCCTTCCTCTTTTCCTCTCTTCCTCCCTCTCTCCCTTACTCACTCTTAATCTCATGTTAAATGTTATGTCAGAGATAGCAAGACTATCCTGACAGGAAACTCCCTTATACTTCAGTTATCCCTCTTAACTAGTCTCTCTTTCTCTGTGGTCAAAATCATCATTGGTCTTTAACGTTCAAACTATTGATTGAATTCACTTGTTCACAAATGATTTGAACAGGGATATCTGAGAACTATATACAGCGAATTTCTTTTCTTTTGGATTATGTCTGCCTCTGAGTTTGAACTCTATCATGCTTTTAATTCAGTCTGTTACAAAGGACAGTCTCCTGATGTGGGAAGTCCTTCTCTGTATATGTTGCTTTTATTGGCTAATGAATAAAGCTGGTTCAGCTGATGGCTCATCAGAGTAAAGCCAGGAGGGAAATCTGAACAGAGATATAGAGAGAAAGTAGGCATAAAAAGAGAGTCGCCACGTAACAGTCGAAGGAGACAGATATCTTGGGAACTGACCAGTAGGCCATGGCCTTGTGGTGATACACAGATGAATAGAAATGGATTAATTTAAAATGTAAGAGTTGGCCAGGGATATGCCTAAGCTATTGTCCAACCAGTCCTGTAATTAACATAGTTTCTGTGTGATTATTTAGGTCAGGGCAACCAGGAAATGAAAGAACAGTCTCTGTTTATAGTCTCCTGTTACTAAAAATGCATGTATAGAATAACTAGTTAGTGTTTATTTATTATTTGCCACATTGTTCATGCTGTCTTTTTAAATCACTTATTTTTGTTGTATCTTCACTTTTTAAAACTAATTTTAGAAAAATTGTTGAGAGAATTTGTACTTACATTTCTATTTATGTGTTTGACTATTTCTTTAAGACATAAAGTAGGAAATGGAATCACAAGTTTTAAAGGGGGACATTTTAAAAAGACATATATGTTTGGATAAAAGTATTTCTAGAGCTGTTACAACCAGTAAATGCTGCTTGATATGGAAAAAAGGTCTCAGCAGATATAACTAAATTGAGGAGCATGTGACTGAGGGTGGCTGTCTTGGATTATGTAGTTGCACACTAGATGTAATTACACGTATCCTTGGGAGGGGAAGAAAGCCACATGGAGATGGGGAGACTAAAGATGCTACAGGGTTACTTTCACAGATGAAGCAGTCAGTTTTCTTAGCTCTTGAAAAGTAATGGGATAGATTCAACCCATGACACCTGGACAAGGCTAAGGAAAAGACTTCTGTTCACAGTTTCCCAGGATGCATGGTCTGGTTTGCTTTTTGGCTTTTGCTAAGTGAAACTCATTTTGGATCTTACCAATGAGATCCATTATGTGTTTATTTTTATTTTATTTATAAAATAATTTTTATTTTATTTATAAAATAATTTTTATTTTATTTATAAGAATGTTTGGCATATATTTATGTATATGTACCACACACATGTATGGTACCTTTAGAGGTCATAAGAAGGTGTCAAATTCACTGGAAATGGAGATACAGGTGGTTATGAATGCTTGGATTAAACTCATGAACCCAGGAAGAGCAGCAAGTGTTCGTATCTACAGAGCCATCTCTCAAGACCCCTAGAAACAAATATGTGTGCCTTTAATACATGAAATTTGTGATAAATTTTTATACCAGATATATGAATTAACATATAAGTTTAATAACAACTGATATATTTATTTCAGATCCTTCATTAGTGCCACCCAGTGATTTTTTAAAAAATAACTGATATATTTAAATGTTCCCTATTTTGTTCTAGGAAAACACATTTTTCCTATTAGTAGAAATTTTTTAGATTATGAGTATTCTATTATATATATCTTATAATATATATAATGTTCAGAGATTCAGTAGTGTGTTTTCTTTTCAGCAATTTTCCTAGAGATGTACATAGAATTAAAAATTGAGTACCATAAAGATTGGAATGAGCTGGGCATTTAACAGGTTAACTTTTATACTATTATAGGAGAAACAAAATTTCATTCCTTACAAGAGGTTAGCTTAAAAACATAAGCACAAAGTTTCTCCCATATTACCTCATTCTTTGAAAAGCTCTTTTGTGAGCAGCTTCATTCACTGTATGATTACAGATGATAAATAAATGGAAATACAAAATCCATGCCATCTCTCTAAAATATTGAAAAAAATTTTGTAGAATAGGATGAAAATATGCTTGCAACTGGTCTTTAAGATGTATATGCACTGACTGTAGGGGAAGCTCAGTGGTTGAAGACCCGACTGCTCGTGCACCAGGACTGGAATTTGGGTCCTCTGAGCTCTTGAAAGTGCTGAGATGTTCAATAGATCCCTAAAATAACTCTGGCCTCAGAAGGAGGAGCACAGGATTCCTGCAGTAAGTTGGTTAGTGAGACAGCTACACAAGCAAGGTCTGGGTTTGATTGAGAGAGCCTGCACAATGAATGAGGTAGAAGATCACTGAGGATGACTTCCACTTCAGTTTTTTAGATGCTACCCATGTGTCCATACACATACAAACATGCATACTCTCACACAGGAATTGAACAAAAAGGAAAGACTCTGGAATATTGACGTATTTCTTACAAATCTATCTTCTCTGGTAAGCAACTGATATTTATTTTTCCCCCATTCATTTTTTTTTTTTTTTGAGACAAGGTTTTCAATATCCCAGGTTGGTCCCAAACTCATCCATGTAAGCAAATGTGACTCAGAACCCCTCAAGTGCTAGGATTACAGGAGTGTGTTATCTCACAAAACTAGTGTAGGTAGTGCTTGAAATAAAACTCAGGGCTTTGGATATACTAGGGAAATATAAGCACTAAGCTATAACCCCATCCAATTATTCAAACTGAAAATACCAGACATTCTCACTTTGTGTCTCAGAAGTATACAGAGGAGGAAAAGTTGACATGCAATAGAGGAGTTTTTGTGTCTCAATGAGACAGTTTCAGAAGATAACACATCTAGTCTTTGTTTCTAGTAGGTAAAACATAGATCCCGTAGAAAAAGTAAATGGGTGTTCCTCCCTAGAATATTCAAGAAGAACCACGGCATCTTTATTTCTAAAGATTCCTCATTCTTGGGTTACATAGTGAGCTCCTAGAAATAACCAAAATGTATGAAATAAATTTGCCCCACTCTAAAGGCTAGGGAGAGAATCTAGTACTTGACCATTCACTCTAGTGTGTCTCCGTCTCTGTGTTCTACATGGTAAATCTTACTCAACGGTGACAAAAGGCAGCTCAAATTAGTAAGTACATTTTTTTTCCTTTATAATCAATTTTTTTCTTCATGCCACTGGTTCTTAAAAACACGATTACTCTTTTGATGGTTGACTAATTGTCTTTATTTCAAATCTTATAAGAATGTATTTCCAAGGTACGTGCGTCATCTGTGCACAGAAAAAAAAATGAGCTTCCAATATAACAGTGTGCATAGAACGTGTGAATATATTTGCATACTTTTATATCTATGCTTTGCTTAAACATGTGGATGGTCTTTATTGCAATTATCAAAATGATGATTGTATGGAAAACATATGACAGGTTTGAGGTGCAAGATAAAATAATTCACAAATGCGGGACTTTGTTTAGTGTGATGATCATGCCCCTGCAAGACTGATTTTGTAGAAATGCTGGCCAAATAAATACGTATTGTCACTATTGTGCTTGCTCTAGAAATGACATCACACATGCTCCCTTACGCTATGTAAGTGTGCAATTAAAACGTCAGTGCAGGAAGCAACATTCTTCTGATTACACTTCATAGACACGATCAGTGAGAATAGGCAATCGACACAAGTTCTGTCCCTTATCTTTTCCCCCAGATGCTTTGATTCTCCTAAAAATCAACTTCTCTTGCTGGTTTCTGGTAAAAGGTAATAAGGTCATTGATTTAAGTCACTTATTATTCTCTTTTGCCTTCCAGCCTACTCTAGTATGCTTCTGGTTAGAATAATGATGACAGTGATGGTCGATAGGCGAGGGGGTGATTCATACATTAGTGCTCATTGAAGTTTTCAATTTACGTTAAATTTCTACATTAATAAAAAAGTTCTACTAACAAAAGAAATATTTATGAACATCTGAAGTATATATGTGCCTGGTAGCAAGACTAGATATATAACAGGACTGGTTGAGATTTATTCATTACTGAAACACGACATTTATTTTCACTTCTAGTAACTGGTAAACACAGACACTGAATGTTTTTGTCATATGAGTCTCAAAATGCTATATTTTGATAACAACTTAGTCCCCACCACTTTGATGGCTTTCAAAGAACATTCATTTAGCTTTAGATGACTATATTTATTTATAACTGGACATCTCTGCTACCTCCTCTTTATTGGTTGTGCAGGTCCATAAAGACTCAATCATGTTTATCTCTTCTGCCCATGGAATCTCAGTGAACTGGTGACTCAGCTCTGACCTACCCGCTATCAACTCTGACATAGAAGAAGATGTATACTATTTAATTGGAAGTCACTAGGTTCTCAAATTCTTTTGTGAACCATTACTTAGCATAAAGTCACTTTGGAATCAATTAAATATGAACCTTTGTCACATCAGTATTCATAGAAAAGCACTTAGGTGATTAAAGACCCCTGGCCTCTAAATATTTGACTACTTAACAGCACCAGCCATTTAGAAAGGCTTATTAGCTCTTTTATACTTTCAGGGATGACAGCATGAAAGAGTAAAACAAAATTAGTGGAACTATAATTGCTTCCAAATGAATGTTCCTTGAGGGTTAGTCTAGCATGCTTTCTGAAGGTGCTACTATCCCCTGTCTAGCTGTTTGTGCCATTTGCTCTTAGCTTCTGGGGTCTGTCCAGTTCAGCTTCTATATGGTGGGTTCTTTCTCAAAACCAGGCAAAACCAAAATAAATGAATAAAGTTATAAATCTCTGTCATCCAAAGAAAAGGGGGCTAAAATGTACATTTCCTACCTAGTAAGTGAAATCAGTTTCAGAATGGTTAGCATTGTGAGAAGTTTTAATGGAAGTGTGAGCTTATGTTTTCTTTCTTTCTGTAACTTTATTCCAACCTACAGTCTTCCAAAACCCTGTATTTTAGGCATAGTCTTGTTACTATTTTCATATCTTTCCTCTTTTCTCTTTTCAATGTGCAGTTTTCTTCTGTTCATTCATCTTAATGTCAGGCACACATGGTAGACTTACACATATTTTAATCTCCTTGGTACTTAAAGTATGGCTCTTGGGGTGAGCACATGACCTGTGACCATATCATAAAGACCAGATGGGAAAGAGGAGTAACTTTTAGGGCTAAACTTCTAGCAGAAAGGATGGGAATGATGTAAGTCAGTCAGAAATTATAGTAAATTAAAGTAAGAATTCAACTCAAATATTTCTTTTTCCCCCATGGAATACAAGGCAATATTTTGATATATGATGAAGAGCTGGAGAAGTAAACCTAAAAGGGGTCATAACAGCTCTGAATAACTGCCTTGGGGATTTGAGGGGGGCTGACTAGGAACAAGGTAAGCAATAATGATCAGGCTTCAAGACCCCAGTCCGTGAAGCCTGGGTGGTTTTGCCTTATGGCCTTCTGTGATTTCATGAAGTATTTTGATATGTTGCCTCTGGGCTGGCAAGGCTTAAGCATGTTTAAATACTAATTTAGTAGTTAGAAAAAGGATACTTTGCCACATTATTTCTTTAAATTAAATGTATGTCATAAGATATGTTCTCCAAGTCTATAAAGAAAGTTTCATTGACAAATAAATGCAACACAAAAAGACACGGAAGGAAGATGGGGCATGTTGGTGGGTGTAGAAGGACAGCAAGAAAGGGGGAATGTGTGGTGTTCCCATAATGTAAAGTTACATATGTATAATTGTCAATGAATAAACTAATGAAGAATGTTTAAGGAACTAACATTATCTATTCATAATACAGATCAAGAGGAAGCAATGGTAATATTTTAGAGTAAACTAAAAATGAAAATTAAGCTGAAAATAAAGTGGATCCTGAAACAAGGACAAAGGCGAATCTGAAAGCACCCTTTAAGTATTGTTCAAAACAGTCATGCACACACATGTATATACAGACACACAAACACACACACCCAAACACATACGTGGACACACACATTAAATTAGAAGGTAAGACTGTGTCAAGATGTGGGAAGGAAGGCAGAGACAAGAAGCGAGTACGGTCAAAGTACACAATACAATTGAATCCAAAGGTGCTCAGGATATCTAATAACTTTGTATGATGAATATACACTAATAGCTTATTTTTAATTAGAAAAGCTTCATTAATTTTTAATTTTAATATGCCAGGAAGCTATAATGTATCAATGCACCTGAGTATTCTATACAGCAAAAAGTGCATACATATATATAGTATGATACATATCTACACAGTGATGGCACAAATGCACTACATCACATTGAAAAGAATTTGTGTAGGGGTGGGACTGTAACTCAACTGTAGAGATATTGCCTAGCATGCAGGAAGTTCTGGATTCTACCCCCAACATGTTATTTTAAAGAAGGTGTATCAGCAGACACCTACAATCCCAGCATTTGAGGGTTAGGGTCTGAATGATCAGAAATGCAAGGTTTTAGCTTGGGGTCAGCTTGGGAGACATGAGACTCTATCTCAACAAATAATGTGTATAACTTGATCAGATTTTGAATAATCTGTGAGGATGGGGAGATGACTTAGTGGGTATCATGCTTTCCTTTTGCATGTGAGGACCCAGAGTCCACATAAGAAGAATTCAGTAGTCATGTGTAATCTCATTATGAGATAGGAGACAGAGATAGAGGAATCCTCGAAAGATTATGAGCCAGCTAGCCTGGTACACACAACTTCAAACAACAAGAGACCCTGTCTCAAACAATGTAGAAGGTGTTCTTCTCTAATCTCTGCACACGTACCATGGCACACATATAGATGTACTCACCTACAAGAGCATGCAAACACATATACATGCATGTTTCACACACACACACACACACACACACACACACAAAATTGAAGTTGTGTGTTTGGAATATACTCCTAGAATTTTCCTGTCTATCGAGAGCAGGTAGAACATTAACGGTTCAACCAACAACTGTGGAAATTGAAA
Source organism: Microtus ochrogaster (assembly GCF_000317375.1). NCBI lineage: Eukaryota > Metazoa > Chordata > Mammalia > Rodentia > Cricetidae > Microtus > Microtus ochrogaster. Next base: position 38,455,139 of record NC_022029.1, read on the forward strand.
TTTTACAGCAGCATATTGTTTCTGGGGCTAAATGATAATTGAGGGGGGTTTCCTATGACAGAACTCCAAATGAAACTTGTGTGAGTGTGATGAGTGCAGCTTGAAATCTATATCTGGCTGGAGCCACTGATGCCTAGTGCAAAACTCATACTTGTAGAAACCGAAGGATTTCCCAGGGTCTCACTATTAATGAAATGTGGGGGAGCATGAATGCTTTGTTAACTCTGGGGGTCAAAGCTTCAACATTTACTTAAGCTGGAAGAACTGGGGAGATAAGACAGCTCTCTGAGGTGGCCTTCCATGCATCATGGGCTTTGGAGGTACTCTTCCACAGGCAGAGGGCATCCTTTGGAGTCTGTTATCTCACTTTGCTCCTCCAAGAATATTGCAGTGATTTTGTTGAAAACAAAAGCAAACCAAAATACTGTGATCATCTCAGTAGCAACTCTTTGGCATACTGTAAGACACAGTATAAGACAAGTCCATAAATAAACAATAGGATTTTGTTTCCATATAAAGCTGGAAAATAAAAATACTAACTCTCACCGAACATCTCTAGATGATAATATAAGTTTCAAAGCTCACTAGGCCTGAACCCTATACACAAAGAACTATGGGCAACTAAGGAATTCTGAATGTGAGAGAAATAGTCTTCCCCAGCAAAGAACACTCAAATTGGTTTCCAATACCAAATGGTCAGTCATGGAAACAGTATAATACAGACTCAGAAGCTTGCATTAGTATGTTTAGAAATACATATATTTAAATAAGAATATACACTTTTGTATGTATGTAACAGTAACAGATGAAAATGGAGACCATAAATTTGAGAACAAGGAGAGGTACATAAGAAGGATTAGATGAAAGGACTCAACAGAAATTATTTAAGTATATTAATTTTAATTTATAAACGCTGGCAATAGGGTCTGGAGACATGTCTTGGTGCTTAAGAACATGTACTACTCTTGCAGAAGACCAGAGTTGGGTTCCTAGCACCCATGATGGGCAGTTCACAATTGCCTGTTACTCCAGTTCCAGGGGGTTTAATGCCCTCTTGTAGCTTCTACTGGTACCTGCACTCATAAGCATGTACCAACATAGACACAAGTACACATCTCTCTAAGTGATTAGCCATTTGGGGAAGGAAGTCGCAAGGATTTCTCACATAGTAGAGATGCTTATATGTGATTTTCAGATGAATGTTGTATATTTTTTCTTAGAGGTGAAAGAAAAAGTATATACCAGAGTCTCACCACATCTGGTATTGCAAAAATAAAATGTTGACATGCTTTATGGCTGTGTAAGGGTTTTTGTGGTTAGATAATTCTTTGATGCCAATAATTTGTTATGACAACTACCAGTTTTGTTTTCCTTGCTCTTGTGAAAAGTATGACATTTTTGTGAAGGTTGGAAGGCAGCTGACTTGACTTTGTCAGAAAAGGAGGATGTTTAGGAAAGTTTTGTTCCCTTTCCTTGCACACTCAAACACATATGCATATGTGCACACTGGAAGTTGGAATATTTTTCAGAAGAACTAAGAGAAAGAAAATTGTACAGTTCTTCACATAGTAGGGTAGCTAAAGCACATAAAGAACATGGCTGTAATAAAGCAGAAGAAATGTCTGTGTGGCATGGGAAGGTAGAAAGGAGGCATAGGAAAATGTTGTCTATAGCTTCCAGGATTAGTAGAGAAGGAAATTGGTCCTGAATACAATATAAATGTAGTGGAGACTAGGAGCCAAGGAACCCCCTGCAATTTTCAGATCATAGTGTGAGAAGAATATCCTATGAAACAGTTAAGGAATAGATAGCCCATGTCATGGATGGCTAGTTTATGTGGTGACCATCTCCAAGGAGCTCAGTGCAGAGGACACCAGCTGGACTGCTCTAAGAAGTGAATTAATAGCAAAGGGATGTCTGAAAGGGTTTGTAGTTTAACAATGGCCTTATTTTTTTTAAAATAGCTTTATCTTTTTTTTATTT
>NC_022029.1:38457624-38465075 GCF_000317375.1 Microtus ochrogaster
TGGAGTTAATGGATTTGGCGAGACTAGCCAGGGACCAACTCCAGGGATCCTTCTTTGTTATCTCCTAAGAGTTAGGCTTTCCAGAACAGGGAATAGCTGAGGCTTTATGTGGGTGCTGGGGAACCAAACTCAGAACTTCTTGCTTGTACAACTAGCACTTTACTGACTGAGGCATTTTCCCAGCTCCAATTCTTCTATATTTCATAGGAGATGAGGTACTTACATTCACGGCAACTTGATATACCATGGCTGTTGGATATCCACGGGAGAGACCTGCTCTTTCCTGAAGAGAAACAATAGAGGCATAGTGGAGGCTAGGGTGGGAGAGGGCTGTAAAGAAAGGAGGGAGAAGAAACTGCAGCTGGGATGTAAAAACAAACACACAAACAAGAAATTAGAGAAATTTGCAAGAAATTTGCAAAAGTGAAAGCGCTTTTATTATTTATTTATTTATTTGAAGAATATATTTATTTATATATTTGTAGAATAAGGGCTTTGGGAGGTGAGTTTTATATTTATGCTGGCAAATGTATAGGAATAATCTGAAGAAAACTTCAAATCATATGGCCTGGGCTTGACTGTGATAGTATGGGAATGTGTGGTTACAGCAATCTCTCATCAGCATATTATATATTTGTCAAGTATTTAGACTTTGTATGAAAAAAATGGTGGAAAAGAAATTATCCTAAACACAATAATCATCATCATCATCATCATCATCATCATCATCATCATCATCATCATCTCACTTCTAATCAGAACATAAACTACTAGCCTAGAAATGAAATTCTGCAAAGAATGCTAAATTCAACAGCCAAGGCATCAGGCACACTGATGAGAAAGCACACATTCAAACACCCTTGTTGTAATGCTGAGGTGTGGATCTGTGACTTTGGCAAAACCCTTGGTTATGCTGACCTCTGGTCCACTTATTTGGAACAACTCAGCTCTTCAGGTAGAAGAACTGACCTGTCTTCCTATGGTGATCTCCAGAAGAAATTCTTTTCTTGATGAATCCCAGGTAGAGTGGAATGTCTCTTGTTCATGTAGTTGGGAGAGGAGTGTTTTGGATGTGGAGAAGAAATTCTTTTTCTGATGGATCCCAGGCAGAGGAGACTATTGTCTCTTGTCCATGTAGCTGGGAGAGGAGAGCTGTGTACGTGGAAAAGTCTCCTCATTATGCCTCAGGACGGATGATGAGGTCCAGGCCTGCCAACTCCTGTTGGAAAAACTCAGCGCAGATTTGTGCACCTTATAGTCCAGGAGTGCTGAAGAGCTGGGGTGAGCACGTGCTGAGGAGATTCTCCATCGATTCACACTTTCAACAGAGCAAGGCCAGAAGAGCAGGTGGCTCCCATTGAGAGAGCATTCAACGTGAAAAGTGAAATCAATACTGTTAAAACCGAGTTTGTGATCAGAAGATTAAGTGGAGGAAGCAGCTTTCAACACAAAGGAGATACACTAGGAAATGCTAATCGTGGCGGAAAGATGAGAGGCATGATGTGCAATCCCTGGAGATACAAAACGCAAGGAGAAGGTGCAGATGGAAGAGGAACCAGTAATCAAAGCAATAATCTTTAGCTCCCTTTTTTTTGAAAAAACATCAAAAGCACCCACAAATACCAGGCGGAAGTGATGAAAAAGAGAAACATCAAGATATGTCTCCTGGAAATTCCTGGTCTCTTTATAAAGGCATAACACACACACACTTTCAGACAGATAGAAAAGTTCACTTATAATGGGGGAAAGAATCAGGAAACATTTCAGGCCACCTTGAAAGTTAATACAGCATTTATAAATTTAGGAGGGAAGATCTGTGGTATGATATGATTATCATTCATATCACACACACAAAAGGGAAATTTGAGGGACACTTACTAAAGTTTTTCTTTCGATATTTTCACTCAAAATTGCCCAAGGACACACTCCATCAGAAATAATGTTAAACTTGGATAGTCAAAAACAAGCAAGAAATAATGAAATAAATCATTTTGAATGAATCAAGTAAAGAGGGGTAGCTTGTTCTGTGTATGTGATAACAAAGTGATTCCAAATGGGAATGTAATTATTAAATGCAACAGAAAAAGAAAAGGCATACTATCTAGAAAACTGAAAAATAATGCAGAGTTAGATTTTAAAGTCATTTGGAAAATGTAGGGTTTCAAAATTGCATAAATGAGTGGGAGAATAAAGTATTCTTAATTTTAAATACATAATGATAAGATATGAATTTTAACAAAGTTATACAATTGGGAACAAGGGAAACACCAGGACAGTTTAGTGGAAAATGGTGCTTCTACCATGCCTGATTGCCTGAGTTCACAACTGGGACCCCACGTTTGGGAGAATACAACTAATTCCCCCAGGTTGCCCTCTGCCTTATATGTGTTTACTGTACACATGAACACATAAACACACACCCAAGTACAAACACACAATCACAAAAGAAATAAGTAAATCTTAAAAACCAGCAGCAATCTGAACATGTGACTGGGTGGGCTTGTAAAGGGGAATGCTACCTACCTTCAGACAATCAGTAGAAAGCAAAGAGAAATACAAATTAAACCAGATAGGAGAGAAAATAGTCAATCTTACAAATTTGTAGAATAAAAAATATATAGAGACTATCTATATTGACGAAAACAAATACAGAAATGGAGTTTTAACATCCATTTAAAGTACAATTAAAACTAAGGAATTTAAGAACAAATAGAAACAAGTATAAAACTTGCACATGAAAACCGGAAAGCATTGAAATGGATTAAAGGAAACATAAATAAGTGGAGTGACTTGTTACACTTATGGAAATGTAGCATCCTTAAAGTGGCACTAGCCCTCAAACACACCAATGGGTTCAGTTTAATCCCAACACAAGCTCCATCTACTCCTTTGTTTCCTTAAGGAATTCAGGAGACAATACTAAGATCTCCTAGGCCTGTTAGTTACTTAGCCTTAGGCTTGGGGCCACATGAGCAATGTCAGGTAGGGGTTCTAGCTCATGGAGTGGCCTCTAATCTGGTAAATAGTGGTTGGTTACTCCCATAACATTTGTGACACCATTGCACCACTATACCTCCCAGCAGGCCAGTGTTGTAAGTTGCAGGGTTTTTAGCTGGGTGATATTAGTAGTCACTAATGTCATTAGTAATCACCTTTCTCCTCTAGTAGCAGAAAAGTACTTTACAGTATCACAAATGGCAGTCAGTGGGGGTGCAGCTTCTAGTTGGGCACCAGCTCAGTCTCTCTCTTCGATTCCATAACTAAGTTCTGTTATCTTCAGTATTAGGGCCTTATTGTCAGGTCATGGAGTGTTACCAATAGCCTTAGAAAGTCTGTGATGCTTAGGAGAGATGTGGGCTATGGAACCTATTTGGCCTATGACTCAAAAAAATGCAATCCATTCTTAGAATTGGAAGTTTTATTTGGTGATATAAGTGGTCTAGTTGGGTCATTCATGTCTTCCCCATTATATGATGACTCCATTTAAATTCTATGGTAATAAGTTTGCACACAATTCTTCAAAAAGGCCTTTAGTGTTAGTTGTCCCTTTGAATGTCCATGCTTCATGTTGCCTTCCCATCCAGGTCCCTGTTTAAGTCTTCTATTCTAGTTTTGAAGCATCAGTTTTAAGAAAATGAAAGCAACCCACAGCATTGGAGACAATATTTTCAAAATGTGTTTATCATGCGAGTGCCCTCAGAGGGCAGAGGGTATTGGGTCCCATGGAACTGTAGTGAAAGGTATTTGTGAACTGACTGATGTGTTTACTGTGAAACACATCTGGATTCTTTGCAAGCACAGTATGTAATGTTAACCACTAAGCCAGATCTATAGCATCCAGGGGGTAGAAATAAACCACAAGTCTCTAGTGATGAGCAAACATATAAATGGAGTATAAGGTCAATTTTTTTTTCATTGAAATAAGCCATTCTCTTTGGACAGATACCTTGCTCAGCCTAGATATAGTAGGAAGGGCCTTGAAATTCCCTAAGGTGATGTGCCTTACCCTCTCTGAGTGGATGTGGGGTGGGGTAGCGGGCTTAGGTGGAAGGAAGGGGAGGAGAGGAGAGAGTGGGAGAGACTGGTGTGTAAAAGGAAAGAAGATTGTTTGTTTTATTATTAAAACAAATAAATGCAAAAAAGAAAAATGAAAGTAAGTAAAAAAAAGAAATAAGTGAAGTATTAATAATGTTATAACATAGGTGACCTTTGAAAGCACAAAGTAAAAGAAGCCAGACACAAGAGGCCACACATGGTGCAAGGCTTTTCATGTGAACTACTTACAATAGGAAATCCATATACACAATGATTAGTGGTTGCCAGAGGCTTAGAGATAAAAGATGAGGAATAGAAATCGATTTATACGATTATTCTTTTGTTCACTGTGGGGTAGTTAAAAATGTTCTGAAACATGGTAGAGCTGACTATATAATTTTGTGAATATGATAAAATTAGAGAAGTATATAATTTAATAAAATAAACCTATAGTATGTGAATTATAACTCATATTTAAGAAAAATATGATTTATTTTGTTCAGGAAGTAACTAGTATCTTTGCTGTGCCAGTGTGAAGCAAAGTTTAATACCCCATACCCCAAACTAGGACTTCATTGTACATTCCTAAGGGGCACCAATTTGGTAAACATGATGGGTTTGGTTTTTTTTTTTTTGAAGTTTTATAATTATATTTATGTACAGAAAACTCAGCAGTACGTTTAACCCAGTTTAGTGGCGAGTTCTTTGGCCTTTGCCTTTTCCAGCTTGGCAATTCGAGCCACAGATTTAGGACCCAGGACGTTGCCTCCCCAGTGGCGGCGGATCTCATCATATCTGTCGTTGTAATTGGTCCTAATAGCTTCCACCAGCTTGGCCAGACACCCTTGTCTTCCGAGTTAACCTGTGTGAAGGCAACAGTGGTGCACGTCTTCCTATGGACCAGCCGCCCCAGCCTGGCCTTTCCTTTGATGATGCAGTAGGGGACCCCCATCTTGTGACACAGAGCAGGCAGGAAGACCACCAGCTCAATGGGATCTACGTCGTGGGCAATCACCACCAGCTGAGCCTTCTTGTTCTCTACCAAAGTGGTGACTGTATTGACGCCCGCTGGAAGGACAGGTGGTCTCTTAGTCGGGACATCCCCTTTGCCGGCAGCTTTCTTCTCACCACGGGCCAGCAGCCTCTGCTTCTTTTCCTGCTTGGTCTCTGGCCTGTATTTGTGGGCAAGTTTAAGCAACTGGGTAGCTGTTTGCCGGTCCAGGGCCTGGGTGAACTGGTTAATGGCAGGAGGAACTTTGAGCCGCTTATAGAGGATGGCCCTCTGCCGCTGCAGCCTAATTTAGCGGGGCCATTTGACGAAGCGCGTGAGATCTCTCTTGGGCTGGATGTCCTGCCCAATGCCGAAGTTCTTAGGCCTCTTCTCAAACACAGGATTCACCACCTTCTTCGCCTCCTGCTTCTTCACGACGGTGAGGGCCCGGGCCATCTTCTTCCCCTTGGCCTTCTTTCCCTTGGGCATCTTGCCGGGCTGGAGGAGAGAGAGGACATGATGTGTTTGTTATCTTAATTTAATAAAAGGAAACACAAAAAAAATCCTTCTGCCTACAGAGTTCAAGATCATAAGGAACACAGAGCCACAGAGACTAGAGCATGTTTGTGACAGTCGAGCTGTATTTGATGGAGTAATAGGTAACGGAAAAAATGTAGACTGTGATGAATAATGCTTTCTTTCATTTAGAGCAAGCGTTTGCAAGAATGGCTTTACTTAACCACTGGGGAAGGGGGAACTTTTGATCTATAATGTTACCTCAAATCTGCAGATCCATGCTTATACAGACATGGTGACTCTGAATTTAAGACACCCCCCCCCCACACACACACACCAGGGTTTTAAGGTCTAGACATATTCTTATAATGCCCTGGTAAGAAAACTGAGGAGGTCCTAAATTAGTGTGATGGATAATGGTGCAAAAGATGGGAAAGAGTCCAATGGTTCTACCAAAATTTATTCCATCAGTCCTTGCTTTTGACCATTTTTTAAGTTTTGCCCATAATATAAAATGTTAAATCAATCCTCATAGAGTTTGGAATCTGTTTGACAAAAAAATCAGAATATGAAAAAGAATTAAAATAATAATCCTAACCTTTCTAGCATCACTGGTTGTATAAGTGACAGACGAAGAGAGAATTCGTTAAAATGGGGACTCTACTGATAACACCAACAAATCTACCTGCCAGATATATACGTTAGATGTATTCACTGATAGAGTCATGATTCATTTATGAAGTCATTTGTTACACTGACTTTTCTTTTATTGATATGGGACCTGTAGCGGATACAGGAGTCCACTGCCACAGATGCTGCAGGTTAGGGGTTAAGAAGATGGAGACACCGTTGTATCAGGGAAAAAAATCCAGACTGAATTAAATGATCTATCAAGATAAAGTATCATTCTTATGTTGTTACCCTACATGTGACTTCCAAGGATCGCTAACATTCTCTGTGGGGGCAGATATTCTCGTCAGCTGTACAGATGATTTTTTTTTTTTTGGGAATCCCAGGACTCCTTTGAATGGTGTGAAAATTTAACATGTACATCCCTCTCCAATTTTGTCATTGAAAAAGGATCAGTAACTTCAGTTAAAAGAAAAGTCTATTTTCTGAAAATCTCTCTTTTGTACCCATTTATCCCATTTTATTAGATGCATGTAGTGAGAATTCTAATTGGTCTTAATAAATAAATCCCAGAATCAGATATTAGGGGTTGAAAGAATCAGAGATCTGAAATATAAGCGAAGCAGTGCAGCCAGCCAAAAAGAGACCTTTTGTCTCTACTGACGTTTAGACCGCAGGGGCGATCCTGTTTCCAGACTGTCACCTCCTCAAACTCTATCCTCAGACTGCACTGTGCTTTTGCCTCCTCCTGCCTTATAGTCCTCTCTTGCCCAGCCTTATCACTCTTTCCTCTACCTCCCTAGTGATGGGATTAAAAGCATGAGATTCCAAGTACTGGGAGTACCTTTGTGTGAGCTCTGTTTTCCTTTTAGACAGATTCAAACTCGAGTAGCCCAGGGTAGCCTTTATCTCACAGAGATCTCTCTGCCTCTCTTCTCAGTCCTGCATTAAAGGTGTCTGACCTCTAGTGGCTCAGCTCTGTGGTCTGATCTTACACAAGCTTTATCTATTAAAACATAGAATGTATCACTAGAGATGCATGATGTATTTCACAGGGGCTGCTTCCTGTGTGTGATTGCTTTTGATTATGGGAAAGAGAAACGTCTCTACTTTTCTAACCCATTGCCTGAGCTCTTTTGGAAACACACTGCTGAGTGTGTGTTCAGGCAGGTATCAGTCATTCCACACTGCATCCAACGTCAATGCCACAGCTTTGGCCCACCAATCTGGAGGAAATGTGGATTTATCCCTTTGCCTCATAGTAAGAGGTAGGGGGAGA
>NC_022029.1:38466947-38481691 GCF_000317375.1 Microtus ochrogaster
AATGTTGGATCCTGTTTTCGTATCCAATCTCTTAGTCTGTGCCTTTTTATAGGTGAGTTGAGTCCATTGACATTAAGTGATATTAATGACCAGTGGTTGTTAACTCCGGTCACTTTTTTGGTAGTAGAGATTGTATGTTTTCCTTCTTTGGTTGTGATGGTGAAGGGTCTCTAGATGTCTGAGTTATTGTGGTCATTGTTGGACTCCTTGGCTAGTGATTTTCCTTCTATTACTTTCTGTAATGCTGGATTTGTGGCTACGTATTGTTTAAATTTGTTTTTATCCTGGAAAATTTTGTTTTCTCCATATATAGTGAGCGAAAGCTTGGCTGGGTATAGTAGTCTGGGCTTGCATCCATGGTCTCTTAGATTTTACAGTACATCTATCCAGGACCTTCTGGCTTTCATGGTTTCCATACAGAAGTCAGGTGTAAGTCTGATAGGTTTACTTTTATAAGTAACTTGGCCTTTTTCCTTTTCAGCTCTTAATATTCTTTCTTTATTCTATTGCTTTGTGTTTTGATTATTATATGGCAAGGGGATTTTTTTTTTGATCAAGCCTATTTGGTGTTCTGTATGCTTCTTGAACCTTCATAGGTATATCTTTCTTTAGGTTGGCAAAGTTTTCTTCTATAATTTTATTAAATATATTTTCTTGACCGTTGAGCTGCACTTCTTCTTCTACTCCAATTATTCTTAGGTTTGGTCTTTTTACTGTGTCCCATATTTCCTGAATGTTTTGTGATGAGAGTTTGTTGAACTTGCTGTTTTCTTTGATCAGTGTGTTTATTTTCTCTATGGTATCTTCAGAATCTGAGATTCTTTCATCTATCTCTTGTATTCTGTTGGTTATGCTTGTTTCTGTATTCTGTATTCGTTTATCTAGGTTTTCCATGTCCAACCGGCCCTCTGTTTGTGTTTTCTTCCTTGACTCCATTTCAGTTTTCAAGTCTTGAATTGTTTCCATTATCTGTTTGTTTGTTTTTCCTTGGTTTCCTAGGGTATCATTCACTGATTTATTCAATTCTTCAAACTTTCTGTTATACTTCTCATCCATTTTTATAAGGGCTTTTTTACATGCTCTTTGAGGGCGTCTATCACTTTCATAAATTCAATTTTTTCTACTTCTTCTTGATTAAGGTGTTCATGTCCTCCTGTTGTGAGGTCGCTGGGTTCTGGTGGTTTCATGTTGTTTTTCAGATTGTTGGGTGAATTTTTGCATTGCTGCCTGCCCATCTCTTCCTCCAAATGCTCCTCTATGGATCTTCTTTTACAGGATCAGGTCTTCTTGCCCACTGATGTATCTTCCCAGTGATGGCACTCCCCAGTAATGGCTCTCCTGGTGCCTAGGTCAGATCTCCATGCTGGTTGGGTAGCTCTTAACCAAAGGGCTTATCTTGCTTGCTGCAGATAGGCTATTGAAACAAAGGAACTTCCGCCCACCCGTTTGCCCTCAGGATTCAGCCCCAGCACCCAAACAGGCTGAGCTGGGTGATGTTATGTGCCTGAAGAGGGGAGGGAGGCAGAAGGGGTGGAGGTTCTGGATGCAAGCTGGGTGGGATAGGAAGAGAGAGGCAGTATCCAGGGCGTATAGCCCCTGTAGGAAGACCAGGAAATATAGGGGGGATGAGGAACATCTGAGTTCAGTGTCCTGGGCTGCTGCCCCACAAACCAGTCTTAATAGCACATTTTGATGGTGAACTTAGTAAGAAACTCATTGCTTCCTTTTATTCTTCAAACTTAAAAGGCTCCTTATCTTAATATGAATTATAGGTCTGCCCTCTAAAAGAAGAGAATGAAATAAAGGGAGAAAGGAAAGGGAGATTTAGGAGGAAAGCAGGACATAGAGTTGGCAGATGCCAGCAGCTTCTGTAGTTCCTGGTTGGGGGGAGGGAACCAGGAAGGCAGAACTCAACAGGAACTTGGAGAATGGAAGGAAATGCAGAGCTAAAAGAGGAATTTATTTGTGGTGAGATAAGAGAAAGGGGCGCTATCCAGTCATACCTTTTTTGTATGCAAAAGTTTTCTAAAGCTTTAACTTCATAGGTACATACAAAACTATGCCCTTAGATAATATAGCCCAATAATTGATGACAAATTATTACAGGGAGTGAAATGGAACAAGCAGAAATTTAAAACAATAAAATCAACTACTTCTAAGATCCTTTTGTTCTAGCACAGATGTGTCACATTTTAAGTAAACCAATGCCAGTTACTATAAAATAAGACTTGAATGTTCATAGGATATCAAGAAAGAACAAGATAAATTTTTTTAGAACAATTACCATTTGAGGGATCACACTATCCCCAACTTTCTAAGGTTCGGAATATGAATACTCTCTCAAAATTTACAGCTATAAAATTTAAGTATTAATTTTGAGACTATTAGAAAATTTAACTCAAAGTCAGTTAAAGAAAATGGATTTTCTTTACTGGTGAATAGCAGTGTATCCTGGAGGAGTGGCAGCCTTGAAGGATTTGAACTTTTCCAGCTGGCTTGCATGGACTCTGATTTTATGGGGATAGAGTGCCCCTCCCTCTGGCACTCCCATTCTACCTGCACAACCACTTAATCAGTTTCTTTGCCATTTGTTTATTAATTTTTATTCTGAAGATCTAAAAGATTTTATGTATTGTCATATTGGAAATGAAAGAGAATGGCTAATTTTATGATTGTAGATTATACATAACTTAGTAAAAATCCTGCCACTTAAATGAATATTAAAAATAGCTGGTTTAAGTAGGAAGGGATTTATTATGGAGTAGTAAATATTGTACAGGTTTCCTGGGAGTACACGGAGACAGATTTGGGTTGTATTCAGTCTGAAATAAAAAGCAGCAAGGGAAAAGGCTCATTCTAGAAGTTCAGTTCCCTCCATCTGGCAAGGATCTATAGGTTTTGGTTGCTAGAAGACAGAGAGACAGTTTCATTAGTGTTGTAGCACTCATAAGTAGCCCGTGCACTTATAAGCAATCCCTCACCTGTGTCTCTGCAAGTAACCTTAATCAAACTCATTGTTTACCCCCATACACCACTCATGCATGCATGCATGCACACATACATGCACAAGCTGGAAAAAAAATCCCTTGAATAAACAAAGAGGTGGTTTGGGAGGGTAAGAGAAGAGGGATCAGCAAGAGTGAAGGGGGCAAGAAAAGGTAACAGGAATGAACACGATCAAAGAAGGTTATATACACGTAGAAAAATGTCATAAATATCCATTATTATATACAAACGATTTATGCTAATAAAATACTTAGTGAAAAGAAAACCTGCTGACTCTGTGCAATGGACCAATGGACACAGACTTGACACTGCCTATCCCAGAGGCATCCTTCCCCAACCAACGTCTCCACTGTGGAAAACTTCATATCGTTGTGTCAGACTGAACTTTTTCTGCCTTTAAAATTCAGGAGGACCTCGGGTGAAAATGCCTGCCTATCCGGTCTCAGAAGTATGCTGATGTGAACTACCAGGAAGTTAGACTACATGGTGAAGGCTATCCCAAGAGATCAACATACCAGGTTAGGCAATTAGTTGATGATTTCCTCTTTTCAGTAAATACTGTTCTGGTCCATTTGTTTGTTTTCTGCAAATCAGGATACAGCTAGTCTACATGAGGGTTAAATATATGTATCAGCATGGTTAGACAATAGTGTATACCCAGATATTTAATTAAATAGTAATCAAGGTATTACTGTGAACAACTTTCCTAGATGCTGCTGACATTCATAACCAGTTGTCTTTAAAGCTAGGGAAGGCGATTTTTATTGGTAAAATGAGGGGAATATTTCAATGGCTTGAAGATTTTTGTGCAAAAATGACTAATACCCCCAAATCTTCGTTATATGGCAATAAATACTTATTGTGGGACACATAACCTCTAGGGCCAACAAGGGAGAAAGGAAGGAATTAAATCTCTCTGAGCTCCTTCTACCTACTGTTTTCATTCATTATCCAGAGGTAGTCATGTGCTCTATACTAAATTTCAGGAGTGTTTGGGAAATGTGGAAGAGAACACAACATTTGAAATTGCCATTAGGTTCTACCTATATTTCCACCAGAGCATTTAAATAAATCATGTTAAATGCATGTTGCTATTTAAAAATTTATTAGAGGGGAAGGAAAAGGAGAAGTTATTCATACCATAGTGATTTTATTGCTGCAGGACATACTCTAAAGTAGAATGATGGGACAGCTATATTTATATCATAAATTTAGTACAACCTTGAAATGCAATTTCTAAAATAGTCACAATTTCCCTAGTAGCATCAGGAGGAAGATTTTGTTTCCTGAACTCTCATCATCATTGGGTGTTATTCATATCTCGAAACTTTTCCATTACGTGATGGTATTTTCAAGTTACATACTTTTCTATTGAATATGTGTACATCTTCACACATTTTACTGATTATATTTCATCTCTCCCTCTTAAGTTACTTGTAGTATAATTCTCTCATTTCTCTCTCTGATGAAATGACATATTCATATATTTAGGAACTGACTCTATTTTGTGAGACTTACTTCCGGCTTATTATTTCTATGCAGATATGTTCTTGCTTTGTTAATGTTAGGGCTCATAATTTTGTGTGCTCAAATCCATGGTATGCATTGTCAGCACTTCTTTAGCTGCATTATGCATGACTCATATGATGCTAGATGTCTGTGTTTGTTGTCCCAGTTCTCCTGGTCTCTACTTTACATGTTGTACTGCTTTACTCTAGTCTCTTGCCTTCCCGTAGAAGGCTCTGACAGGAGGCTGAAGGATGGGTGGGTTGTTCTTCCCCAGATTTTCCTAACTTCCTTCCCTGGTCCATGGTTCTGGTGTCCTTTCAACTCTTTTCTACAATAGGGTTGACACCTATATTATTACTTCCTCCCTTTTTGCTTTTAGCCCTTGGGATGAATGTCGTCTGGAAATATTGCATTTTGGTTGCAGGGCAAACCTGAGAAAAACTTTTTTTTTATTTCCAAGGCTTGTCTACTTTGTTTTCTAAAAGTAATAACATCTTTTTTTTTGGTTTATTTTTAAAAATTTTTCTACTGATTCAAATTAGATCTTTTATTTTTCATTTATTATTTTTAAATTTCACTTTACATTCCAACCATAGTTTTTCCTCCAAACTTCGCCTCCCTCCTCCTACCTTTCTTATTTCCCCCTAACCCATCCCCCAACCACTTCTTCCAAAGGGTGAGATCTTTCATGGGGAGTCAACAAAATCTGGCACATTAAATTGGGACAAGATCAAGGTCCTCTCCACTGCATTAAGACTGAGCATGGCATCCCACTATAGGGAATGGACTCCAACAAGTTAGCTCACTCACTAAGGATAGAGTCTGGTCCTAGTGCCAGGGACAGCTCAGATAATCCAAGCTTTACCACTGTCTCCCACCTATGGAGGGCATAGTTCGGTACATTAGAGGTTCCCCAGCTATAAGTCTATAGTTCCTGAGTTTCCACTAGCTTGGTTCAGCTGACTCTGCAGATTTCTCTGTCATAATCTTGACCTTCCTTTTCATATATTCCCTCCTTCCTCTTCAACTGAATACCCAGAGTTCCACCTGTTGCTTGGTTGTGGATCTCTGCATCTAGTTCCATCAGTTACTGAATGTAGGCAATATGATGATAGTTGTGGTATTCACAAATCTGACTGCAGGGGAAGACCAGTTCAGACTCTCTCTCCACTGTTGTTAGGAGTCTTAGCTGGAGTCATCCTTGTGGATTCTTAGCAATTTTCCTGGCACCAGTTTTTTCCCCTAACCGTACAGTGACTCTCGCTATCAAAATCTCTCCTTCATTACTTTCCCACTCTGTCCCTCTCTACGCCTCAACCATTTGGTTCCCTCATGTTCTCATCCCCCATCCCCTCCCCTTTATCCCCACCTCCAGTTTACCGAGGTGATCTCATCTATTTCTCCTTTCCTGGGTGATCCATGTGTCCCTCTTAGGGTCTTCCTTGTTACCCAGCTTTTCTGGAGCTGTGGATGGTGGTATGGTTATCCTTTGTTTTACATCTCATATTCACTTATGAGTGA
Source organism: Microtus ochrogaster (assembly GCF_000317375.1). Lineage (NCBI taxonomy): Eukaryota > Metazoa > Chordata > Mammalia > Rodentia > Cricetidae > Microtus > Microtus ochrogaster. The sequence goes on from NC_022029.1 coordinate 38,472,984, forward strand.
GCACATACCTGGATTCCTCAATCAGGATGTTTTTGCCTAGTTCCATCCATTTGCCTCCACATTTCATGATGTCATTGTTTTTTATATCTGTGTAAATGTACCACAATTTCTTTATCCATTCTTCCATTGAGGGGCTTCTAGATTGTTTCCAGCTTCTGGTTATTACTAATAATGCTGTTATGAACATTGTTGAGCAAGTGTCCTTATGGTATGATTGGATATCCTTTGGGTATATGCCTAAGAGTGGTTTTACTGGATCTTGAGGTAGATTAATTCCCAATTTCCTGAAAAATCACTATACTGATTTCCAAAGTGACTATACAAGTTTGCACTCCCAGGAGCAGTGGAGGACTATTCTCCTGACTCGACTTCCTCTCCAACATAAGCTGTCCTAATTAGATCTTTAAAACTGTTTTTTCCTTATGTTCTATATGTTTCCTATTTCTGTTCATTAATGTATCTGACGTTCATGCTAGATGCTCATGCTGACATTCATTCAGTTTTCCTTAGTTTGTACTATATAGATTTAACAAATTTTAGTTTGTTTAAAAATTAGGACATCTGAGGGCATGGTGTTCGTGATGAGTGAATATTATAATTTTTCACAGAACATGTACTCTATGCATATCTTGTTTAATTCATTTGCATATCAGGCCTTATAGATAATTAGGGACAGCACCCATCCCATGTTCTGCCATTTGTATTTTCAGCCAAAAAATCCTACAATTTATGCATTTGAAAATATATCTTATCTTTGAGGATACACTTTTTTTCTGTTTTGTTTGCATAAGATTCTCTTCTGTTGTCAAAACACTTAGTGATAGGCATCCTTTTGACAAGACAGAACAAGTTTTATAACCAGAGAAAGCTATTCATGATAGATTGCTGTTTGATGAGCTCCAACAACACCCAACAGTGGGAACAATTTAATCATTGTGTCCAATAAAAAACTATCATGAAAACTAAAAAAAAAATGTCAAACTTTGTTATATCTCACATGTCATTTTGTAAGGGTTGAGCTAATTAATTGCTAAATATAGCTTTTTTCCCCTTCAGATATGGATATTGTAACTTAATTAGTCTTGTTGCTTGGTGTTGATTTGATGATTTTGAAAAACAGAACAGTTGATGTACCAGTAAATGCCCATTATGGTTAAATACATCATATTGTCAAAGACTAAAGGTCACAGGATCTGCACTTCATTTCATTGACCTTTTTTCCATTTATTCACAGATATTTATTGAACATCTACTATTTGACAGAATTCTTCAAGGTGCCATAAAAATTAGTCAATTAAACATGCAAAATCTTTGTTTTTAGGAGGGAGAAAATAGATGGAAAAACATCTTTTAAACAATGACATAATAAGTGCAAGGTTTTGGAAACATTATTTTGAGTTTGAGACTTTTAATTTCTATACTGTAAAATGATTGAACTCTAATATCCTCCCACATGTATACATTCATATTATGCTTTAGATGGATCTTTGTTGTTTTTAATCATCCAGCAAAGATGAGTTGGTTGTTGCATAGATGAAATATGAAAAAGAAAAAGAAACTCCTATTAAAGTCTTATTGATTTTTAAATTTTTTGAGCATATATGATGTAAATATATTTGTATTTCTCTAGAAGTATTCTATGTTAAAAATTGAAGAATGGACCTCGGATGAGTTAATTTTACATAATCATTACCTAATCACATTCTTCCATTCAGCTATCCATTACATGCATTTATTTATTTATTTTCAAGACAGAGTTTCTCCGTAGCTTTTGGTTCCTGTCCTGGAACTAGCTTTTCTAGACCAGGCTGGCCTCGAACTCACAGAGATCCGATTGCCTCTGCCTCCTGAGTGCTGGGATTAAAGATGTCATTACATGCATTTTGATGTCTATTTTGTGCTGAGCATTGAGACTTTTGTAAGAAACATATTTTCTATTTTCAAAAAACCTACAGTTTGAAACATAAATACTGTTTCAATAAACATAGAAAGTGACTTGCATTTTGAGTAGTGTTAAATTCTATGAAAATAAGCTTTGAAAACAGAAGCTGGTAAGAATTAGACAGTGACATAGAATAGAAGACATCTATTTCACAGGAGTGCCCAAGGAAGACCTCAAAGCAGGAGCTGATTATTAGATTATCTGGTAAAATAAAAGATGAACCATTAAATATGAATTTTAAATAAGTAATGAATCAATTGAGTCAATTTTCCATGTAAGGATGTCTCATACATATTGGAGAAGTAGATGATGACAATATTTGTTGTTTATTGGAAATTCAGTTTAACTGGACTGTTTGGATTTTTTAATTTTAATTTGATAGATAACTTTTGAACTTAACTGCTGGCAATAGTGAGGGTATAACTCATATAATAGAAATGGAGAGATAGACTCTGAGAGAAAGACTAAGTACAAAGCCTTGGGTAGGAATGAGCATTGAAGAACTGATTAAGAAAGGAGGTGAATGGCTAACTGTTCTGGGGATAAAAGAAAAGCTCTACCATCTCGTCAAAATGCATGTAATCGCTAAGAAAGTCACTTGGTGAAAATGATGAAATCTCATGCAGTTGAAAATCTACAAAGTCTACACTGACTGCCATAGGGACAAACCTGATAATGGCAAGATATGAAGGAGACGAAAATGTTTAGAAGGCATCAAACAGATCATTCCACAACACAGCTTTGGAAAATATTGCTAGCAACAGAGATTGGGCACTGGCATCTGAGATGGCAATGAGGGGGATCATCCCTGAAATCAGTGAACTTGCCTTCTCCCAGCTATCATTAGTTGCCTGTATACTTCTTTGTCTAGGGGTGGGACTCCATGAAAATTTCTCCCTTCTATGTTAGCAGGTCTGTTGATATTGCTAGCATTCTGAAGAAGGACATTTAAAAGAAATCCCACACTTGCTCAGAATTGAGAAATAGATGGTAATTTATTTAGGGGTAGACTCACAAATCAGAATCCTCTGCTGGAACGGAGATCAGAAATCAAATCCCGCAGCTGGAAAAGAGATTGAGCACATGCTCTACATTGACATAAATAGTATAAGAGACCACGCCCCACTGGGCAGGTAACTACTGGCTGTAAGACTTTTACAGCACCTCCCCTTTTGTTTAAATAAGAGAGCTCTAAGCCTAATACAAAATTATATACAACAAGAACAAATATATTCAATAATTATCTTATCCTAACCAGTTTAAGTCTTGTATAATAAATAACTTGAGCAAGTCATGTGAGGAAAGTAACTACAACTATCTAGTCTTCAACCCCATCGAAAATCCAAGAAGGGAAATAATATTACCTGAGTAAATGGGAAGTGCAATCAAGCAACTTCCAAAATGTGCAACAAATGACAGAAACAACTGGCTACCTGAGTAATCATCCAAACTCTCATTTGCAACATTGAAGCAACCAACTTTGGCTAGGGCCTAGAATAACTGACAGATCATTTTCAGAGGCAGAAAAAATTTCAAAACCATCTTACACTGACTTGGCAAGATTTGACAGTTCTGCTTATCCATTTCTGGATACCATGTACCTTGACAGTGGTTGAGGCATGGGAAGTTCTTTGCCCAAAGGCCAGTTTTGCCAAGAAGAAAACAAGCTCCAAGTGGAGTGTCTTCATTGTGCAACATTTTCTTGGGAATAGATTGGTGCTGCCAAAAGCACTCATGTCTCATTTCAACAGAACCCTAAGTTATTCAAATGCCATATTCTACAGATTTTTGAAGTGGTTGAAGATTACCTATCTGTACAGAATATAATCTCTATGCATCTAAAGAACCTGATTAGTCTAACTATAAGTATGACAAACATAGATGACTATTGATCTATAATTCATAATACTTATAAACTTAAAGACTAAAACTTCATATTAGAATATTATACAATAAGCAACTGTGCAACAAATGAGGACAATGACCTCAAAATGTCAACCAAATATAAGTATCTTGATCAGAGGTAGAAATTTACATTGCAATATGATAAATATATCTTAAAATTGTATCAATATACAAAAATGTTTTAAGCAGAGGTAGAAGCATGCATGCTTGCATGCAATATGAACAAATAACTTTGCCTAGGTATACAAATATGGGAGACAAAAAGGATCATATTCACTATAATTTAAGTTTGTATCAATATACAAAAATCTATACCAATGTAAATTGCCTATAAATAATAACTCACAAGTATTCACTCTATTACTCACTATTATTATTAGTGTAAGCTCACACTAATCTATTATCCTATCCAATTTCCTCATTTTTTTCAAAGAGATCCCTGAGCCTACAAAATTCCCCCTCCCAACCCCCAGCCCTCTAACCCTGAGGACAAACTTTGTTGGGAGAGGGAATGCCATCTTCTAGAATTACTTCCAAGTGTCATGGCGCAATGTTCTTTCTGTGGAATCCTGTTGAAAGTAAAATAATGTTTAAGTTCCAAGATTATTGCCTGGCATAATTGCAAATAGTCTCTGAATAGTTGGTTTTTCTGAGGTTCCTATTTGGAGTTCTGGTCAGAACGTTATAAAAAAGTGCACCAGTTCAGCTAACCAAATTGGAAACATCTTGAGTAGCTGGTACCCAAAAACAGGTCTTATAGTAGCACTATTAGCAAGCATCATGACGTTATATCAACCAGGTAGAGTTGTTATTTTGGGGCCCCAACTTCTTCCTGGAAACTTTAAAGATTACTACAGGAAAATTAATTGTTCATTGTGGAAAACTTAAACATTATTTATATAGACATATACAGACATATATAGTCAATGAAAAATTTTCCCTTCTACGCTAGCAGGTTTGCTGATATTGCTATCATTCCAGTCTTGTTAAGGCAGCAGTTTCTAAGAGTGACTGTTACATACCAGATTTCCTGGGATTCTGATTACTACAATCCTTTTGTTCCATCTTCTGTGATGTTTACTGGATCATAGATGCAGAAGCAGTGACGCAGATGTAATACTCAGAGCTGGGCTTCTCCTCACCTGCTGACCTCTGCATTGTTGTTCACTTGTGGTTTTCTGCGGTGGTTTCCATTATTGTTTCTTTGATAAGGGGTTGCACTATATTTATTTGTGGATATAAGAATGCGATTTCTAATGTAGTAAGGAATTTTGCTTGTCTGGTGGAGTGATGATAGTAGATTCTTTTCTAAGGTCCATGACCTCACTACTCTGGGGAGCTGGGGACATTTCCAGTAAACAAGCATGTTTCCCCTCCTGTTCAGTAGGACTTATGTTCATTACATATTTGTTGGCTGCTGTTGGCATGTGACTGGCACATAACTTGCCATGTTGGTAATTGTTGCAGTTCACGGGTGTTGCAGCTAGATATGTCTGTTTAATTGTGTTGCTTTCTTGGCAGTTTGCATAGTATTTTCATGAGTCATGGAAGGTGGCCTGTAGGATAGAAGTTTTCAGAAGATGAAATGGGTTTTTGTGTGTTATTTAAGAGTTAAATATATTATATCTAATATATTGAAATATTTTTCTCTATGGATGTTAGACAGCACTATGAAAATGAAATGGAAACATTAAATTTGTTTAAACAGATATTTTAGGAAAACACACACACCCTGTACAGCTCTTGTCAGGGTGTCCAAATCAAGTCACTGTTACATCTCATCATTTATTGTCATCAACATTATTTTTATGTGCTTACTGTATCACAACTCTGACCAGTCCACCACATCTATTAGCAAGTTATCAAAACAAGCCTATATGATAGTGTTTCTGCATTCTGATAGAGTTTCTACTCTTACAACCATTCTTATATTACAAGTGAGGAAAATGAACTTTACAGAGAACAATCAACTCACTTGAGTCACACAGTAGAAAATGATAAGGAAGTGGATCTGATAGCCTGAAACACTTTTCTTAATCACTGTGTTTTACAAAACAAAAGAAAAACTAATAATGTCCCAAATAATTTTTAACATTAAACAAAATATTAATTCAATTCAGAGTCCTACTTAAGGAGTCAAAAAATTCAAAATTTTCAATAAGATAATACAGGGACATATGTAAAGATATAAAATTTAAATGTGGCAAAGAAGATAACATAAAAGTGTGGCTAGTACTTTGTTCTTATATATAGAGAACAAATGAATGATAAAGTTAGTTTTGCAAATTAATTAACTGTTTGGTTTCCATCAATATCAATCTGTATATGTTTGTACATGTACTTGTTTGGATTTCACCACACTGTGAAACAGATAGTTAGCAGTTGAACTTAAAAATGAAGATAGACCACACATACCTCCAACAGGAAACAATGGAAATATTATAAGAAACACTGGATATTAAAAGATGGCGCTGTCTTTTATTCTAAATCTATTCAGAGATATCTGAAAATACTGTTTATTCAGAAATAGTTGCAGTGTACGTGTGTGTTGACAAGAATAAAGTGAGGGACAATGAATGCTACACATAAACCATAAAATTTTCACACAGAAACCATAAAAATACAACAAGAAAGTCAACAAAGATAGAACTCAGAGTCAGGAGTGGCAGTGTAAAAATTATACCAATTCAGAATTTGGGAAGCAACATGAACACACTGTATTTAGGAAAAAGAGGGCAATCACCGTTGCGTTGTTATAGAGTATGCTTTAAGTATTAGTCATACAAAATATGACTGGCGACCTATAAAGGTTGCTTTGGTTGTGAAACCAAATGATTCTGGTCAAATAGACTGCTGGATGATTTTCCGCACCTCTCAGTACCTTCTGATTCTGAAAATATGTAATCATTTTGACATCATAGTCTATGTTTGATCCAATTCTGCATTGGTAGCTTGATTTCCTTTTGTACTGTCTCTGGAGCAATGCCTGAGCAGGGTTTCAGTACCAGAGATAAAAGACAAAAATTACTAAATTTGATGCATTAATTTATCCTATTCTGCTCACAATTCTCTGATACCATACTTCTTTGTTCAGTTTATTTTTAAAGAACATAAATATTTCTAAATTTAATGTTTTGAAACTGGATTTTTGGCAGTTTTGTAATTATCTTCTCTATTTCATAACAAGCAGCAAAATAGTTTTGAACAAGTTTTAACAAATTTGATCATATTGTTCTCTAGAGTGATTGCATTTTGCATAATTCTCCACAGTTCTGACATCTGAGTAGGATATGTGATTTATTCAGGATGATTTTTCTTTCTTGCATTTCCATAAAATTACCCAATAATCTTTCATTTAGTCTGTGAATACTTTGCTTAGTTGGACTTGGAGATTATACAATACATATTTTTATTTTTACTTTTTTATTGCATTTACTGGAGGTTGAAAGTTTGAGAAATTATTATATTTTTTGAAACTCTTGGAGATTATACTGTTTCTATTAGAGCTGTTTTATTGCACAGAGATCAGAGAGACTACAGGACATTGAAACAGAAAAAGAGTCTTTGGATAAGACCACAAAAATCACAGGAAATTAAAGCAACATTATATCATCAAAATTATATCTTACTAAACAGTTTCTCTTATCAAAGGAAATAATCAGAACAATGAGTCAGTCTTCACAATGGTGCAAATGGTTTATTGACAAGGGATTAGTTAATATGCAGATAAAATTATAAAAAATTTGGGAAGCTCAATAACAAAAAGCAAACACCCACAGGAAAAAAAATGGGTAATAGACTTAGAGATGTCTCAAAAGAAAAACACACTGAACACAGTTGTAACCCTGAAATAATATCTAATGCTACTGACCATAGGGGAATACAAATAAAATCCATTTCACTTCCGTAAGATGCCAACTTTCACAATGACAAAAAGTGACAGGAGTTAGCAAGAGTATGGAGAAAAAAAAGAACCCTTGTGTATTCTGTTGGTAGGACTGTAAATGGCCATGATCAGGACGTAAATCTGTGGAGACTCCTCATGTGACAGAGTTTAATGTACAGTTCAGTGGTAGAACACATGCTTAACATTCATGAGCCTCTCAATTTAAACCTCTACATACTCACATATGCACAGTAAAACACTATGTCAGCCAGGAATGTCACCGCAAAGTCAAAGGGAATTAAACAAGTATGTTGAAAAGACATCTAGTACTCCTATGTTTACTGCAGCACGACTTACATATGATATGGAACACACTAAAGCGTCCACCAGTTGATGAACGCGTAAAGAAAATACTGCGCACATACATGATGGAATACTGTTCAGACCTAAAAGGACATCTTGTCTTTTGTGACAGCGTGAAAGAAACTAGATATCGTTATGGGAGTGAAATAAACCATGAGCAGAAAGACAAACATGACATGATGTCACTCATGTGTAAAGTCGAAAAACCTGATGTTTTAGCTGTTGACAAAATGGAGATGACCCCAGGTGAGGAGAGAAGAATAGAATGGAGGAGGGTTGAAGCATCCATTCTGATGGGAGGAGAAAGGTCTGGCCTAATAGTGCACAACAGAGTGGACAGAGGTGACAGTAAGCTACTGTACATTTCAAGAAGCCTAATGGAAGATTCTTGAAAGTCTTTACTGAAAACAAAATGATAAATATTTGAATATATATTTGAATGACTATATATGATAAATATCATGCAATGACAGATAAACAGATATACTTTTATGTTTTTATGTAATGATCAAAAGTTAATTTATGGTTATGTATGTTGTATATGTATACATACATGTGCATGTCCTTTTGCCTGTGTGGTACATGTGGAGGCCAGATATTGACTTTAGGTGT
>NC_022029.1:38482591-38532024 GCF_000317375.1 Microtus ochrogaster
AAATCTTTAATAAATAAATAAATTAAAAATAAAATAAAATAAAATCTTCATTTTAGTGGCCAGAAAATAGCTTATTGGTTAATAGTGCTTGCTGCATTTCAGGACCTGAGTTATTTTCACAGCACCCAAGTACAAAGGCTCAGAACTGCCTGCTCTATGCCACCCAAAACACTCTTTTGGTCTCTAGGAACACCAGCACGTAAGTTGAATACAAGACAGTCACATGCATGCATAAATAAAACATTAAAGTAAATATTAGCAATGGTTATTTCCACAGGATGTTTTTTTCCTTGATTCAATCCCCAACATAGTACTCTATGGTGCTCCTAGATTTTATTAGGAAGATACTCAATGCTTCCTGGAACCTCGTAACAGATGTGGGACACGGGACAAAGCTCAAAAATGGTTAATTTGATATAAAGATCTGTTTCTGTTGGGGGGAAAAAGTCACAATTCACTTCAAGTATTGTAAACCATTATCATGCTTAATATCTGGAATAACTTAAATATTACAAGATAGTACAATGAAAATGACTTTTGGAGATCTCCCCTTGCCGTGGAAATAGATACTTGCATCCTAGATCTCACATGGAGACAGTAGGAATGGTGATAAAATAAATCTCTGCTGACTGCAATTTTCTGAGAAGATCATTGTCATTGAAAGATAATGTAGTGAAGTCACTTAAGGAAATACTTGGTGTGTTTAGATTTTGATTGTACAGGGGACATAAAAAAGATGGATCTAAAGCTTTATGTAAGTGCTGGAGGCATCTCTGAAACACTGGAGTAAAACGTTGTCAGGATAGGCTTTGAAAAGAATGTCCTGAAAGGATGTGGGAAAGTTGCAAAGCAGGGATGATGGGTGCAATGAAGCAGTGCTTAGAGAGGAGGAGAATGGGCGGGGCACAGAGATGCTGGTGAGAGTTGACCTTTGATTTTCCTTCTGTTTCTCTTGCCTCATTTTAATTCACTTAGAGAACTGTTTTACTCAACTTATTCCTTCTGGTACTTCTTGGAGTTCTTGTTAATTTTGTATTTTCAGCATATCCTCCTTTTAGACAGTGAGTCAATCTACTTCCACAATTTCAATTATAACTATAATGTGAACATGACTCATCTCCATCAGAAATTTTCCACTTGAGATTCCAGGTTTACATCTTTTTCTGGACATGGAAATATGGGTATTCACTCTTTCAGCTATAACATGATAAAATGTGCTGTTACATGCAAAAATCCCTATTAAGATATTAAAATTGTTGCCATGAAGTGATGACACATGCCTTTAATCCCAGAACTCAGGAGGCAGAGGCAGACAGATCTTTGTGAGTTCAAGGACAGCCTGGTCTAAAAAAGCTAACTCCAGGTCAGGCTCCAAAGCTACAGAGAAACCCTGTCTTGAAAAACCAAACCAAAACAATTGTTTGTTTCTTTGCTTGTTTTTCTTACTAAGCACAAAATCATGCTTATATAATAGTGATAAAGAAGTTATTGGTAGTAACTGTTGAACTTGGTTACATATTGCTGGCGAAGACCACTCATTAGTTCCTGACCACCCTGACTCAAAATAATCACACAGAAACTCTATTAATTAAATCACTGCTTTGTCTATTATCTCTAGTTTCTTATTGGCTAACTCTTACACCTTAAATTACCCATTTCTACTAATCTGTGTATCACCACGAGGTTATGCCTACTGGCAAAAGTTCAGTGGTCTCCAATGGAGGCATCTGTGTGGAGGCAGCTCCATGACTTCTCTCTGACTCTGCCTTCTGTCTATTTTCAAGCCTGGTTATATTCTGTTAAGCCATTGACTGAAAGTAGCTTATGTTTTCATTAACCAATAAAAGCAACTATGGTTCTTAGAACAACATGACGAGACAAGTCAGTTTCATTTTATGTTTATGCAGTAAGTCCATGGACCATGTTTTTCTCTTAGGTACTCTATTGAAAAAATGTGTTCTTTTTCAGAGGATGGGTGCTCAGTGCTGCTGAGAAGACCCTGGATGATGGGTGAGGAGGGGGTTTAATTACTATCATCATACTTCTGGAAGGTTAATGTGGTTTTCCTATTATGTTTATTATTATGAAATGTGATTGATATAAACATGTTTTTACTTTTTGAACAATATTCTGCTTGCAAAATCACATCTAATCCTTTATATACTCAAATACTAGACTGTGTGCTGACATCTTGATTTTAGGTTTCATGAATCCAGAATTGAGAAAATTATCATGTATAATGGTAGTGATAAAGATATATCAATCTACTAGTCAATGCATATTTAACCCACATCATACATTATATCAACTGTTATATAGAGAAGAGAAACTATAGATTTTGTCTTCTCATAAGTGAAGAGATACGGGGAAACTCAGACTAAAATATTTGGAGAAATCTTACCAGAGGTGAATTGTTATTAAGTCTTGAAATAAAACTTTGTATTTAAGTGTATGAAGGAAGAACAGAAAATATTTTTACAAAACAGGAATAAAACTAAAATGAGAATAAAATATCTTTTAGAATAAATGAACACAACAGCGGGATGGTTTAGACTTTACCTTTCATTGGAATCCGCTGGGATTCAGTGCTGGTAAACGTTTTGATAACTGTAACTTCTCTGCATTTGCTGATTAGAAACAACAGATGAAACCAGGGAGTTGGTTTTTATGTCTAATGTAGGCTACATTAGATCTATGTGCCAAGACTAAATTTCTTTCCTACTTAGGTGCTCTAATTGCAAAGACATGTTCTTTCTCAGGGGATGGGTGCTCAGTGCTGCTCGGGGAGACCTTGGTGGGTAGAGTGTTTGCCTGTCTTCCGCATGGTTCTGAAGAGTGTTCTTTTCAGTTTTGTATAAGTAGATAACTAAAACATCATTCTCTGAGCCTTCTATAGTCAACAACTGTGAGCCATGAGTAGTTTTTTCAAAGTTTTCTTTGAAAAGTGGCATATATTATCTGGCGACTATTATGAGTTAAATTGTTTCTCCTTTCTTCTTACGGTCCCCAGTTTATATGTTGAAGCCATATATCTTTATACCCCCAAATACAATCACATTTAGAGATGGAGGCCTTAATGAAATTATTAATCCAAAACAAAATATTTAGAGTGGGCTGCAATCAAATCTTCATGGCATCACTAAAAGACTGGGAGACACATTCGGAGCACATAAGAGTTTGGCAGGAAAATGATATAAAAACTAGATAAGAGACTGCCATTTTCAGGCCAAGAAGAGAGCTATTAAGGAAACACACTTTAATGACATTTTGATTTCAGACTTCCAGCTTCCAGGAGTGTGAGAAATAATTTCCTATTCTTCATGCCTCCTGATCTACAGCCCTAACAAGCTAACATGATGATGGAGATGAAACATTTATTCTTCAGATGAAACTTCCACCCCTTATTAAGACAGTGCTTTTGCTTTATACCTGCAGGGTAAGAATATTCAAATGACTTTAAAATAAATAAGATTTGGGTTTGCTATGGACAATAAAACAACAATGCAATTCTAATACTAAATAACAATTTTCCTTGAATTTTCAGACATTGCCTCATTCTGAGGACTTGTGCTTTGGTAAAACTCCCTATAAGACAAGGAGTGTGGCACAGTCAGAGATGTGTATCATTACACATTGTCATACAATCTAGACCTCTTTTCAAAAGAGATCAGAAAAAATGATTTTTGTAGCAGGCTTAATCTGCGATGTGATAATGTTCTTTTATGTTACCCAAGGATGTTAAACAGATTGTACAGTAAGGTCAAAATGCCAGTCCTATATTTATAGTTAGAATTATTTCTATTTAGAACTCGTACTTTCTCTTCTTTATATTTAAATTATTTACTGAAATTTCTCATGCTTAATTTCAATTTAAATTCACATACTGTGAAGTCATCCAAAAACAAACAAGCTCAGATTTTCCTTTTGTAGTATACTAAGATCTTTCTGAAATCTGTCTTTTCCTTTCTCTAAGTCACAGTCCGTAATCTACTATAGGATGTATATTTACTAAATATCCTATTGAAGTCAAGGTATACACAGTCACTTTCATATGCATATACTCCCACACATATGCACTTAGTGTTCTCAAACCCCAGATACACCCATGACATTTACGATTGTCAGGGTGATGGCTTATGCCTTTAATCCCAGCACTTGTAAGCCAGAGACAGGCAGATCTCAAGATCTGTAAGATCAAGAACAGCCTGGTCAACAAAGCAAATTCCAGGAAACCTAGAGGTTTTACACAAAAAACCTTGCCTCAAAAAATCACACACCTCAAAAATATTGTTCTATAAAGCTGGAGAAACTGGGAGTAAGATGAGAAAACACTTCAGTTTTCAATTGACAGTAGCCAATAAGAGATGTGACATTGGGACAAATTCAATTTGCTCATTTACATTTACATGTGTTGATGCCAACATGTTCTCACCCCACTTGATTCTACTCTTACTTATTTTCTTTCTATGAAAATGTATTATTCATGCATTATAGGATAGCAATATGAAACTACAGACCATGAAGTAGACAACATACTGATTTATCATGGTATATCTGTTCTTGTTTTTTCTTAAATATGATTTGGGTAATAGATATTCATAGTTTTATACCGTGTAATTTGAAGATGTAATTTTCGAGTCTTGTTTTTCCATATTAAATGTTCTTTAAGGGCTGAATATACAATAGTTATGAATATTTTTACTGCCACACAAATGTTAAGTTGTCTCAGCTTTTGTTTTATAATAAACTCTGTGAATATTACGCCTGATGTAACAGCATCATTAATGTCTGTGAAATTCAGTGCTGGAATGACTGACAGGTGTCCAGATAAGACATCACAGGAGCATTGCCTCTGGTGGGGCTTGACTTCATCTCCGCAGGTCCCCAAGGGAAGGGATCAGCAGGGGCTTGCCTGAAGCTTTTCTTGTAATTGCATCCTTGCTTGGTCTCATTGCTTTTTCTGCTGGTGACTCTTCTGCCTTCATTCACCTTCCCCTTGGAGCCCTTCCTTAGGTAATCACTTGTGATAAATCCTTGCCTTTGGGCCTGTTTCAGGGGCATTTGAGATAAGATATCTTTTTATAAGTTGATGAATATTCTCATAGGATAAATGTCTTATCCACTCCCAGGATACCCCTCAAAGTGCTTGACAGATATTACCTCCTTGTTACCTAGAGCAGTTGGACAGATAGATTTCAGTTCCTATCACGAATGTATGCAGATTCATTTCATTGTATTCTTTGGAAGGTTACCAGTTGTAACTCAAACAGATCTTTATCTGATAAATAAGAAAAGTAGTTTTTATTGCCAAAAGTATTTAGGCTTCTTAAAGGATATAGTCAAACTCTGTCAATTATGAATGGACACAGTGTCATGTTTCTGCCCATACACTGTCATTTCTCACAGTAGCTTTGCCCTCTTGGAATGCCAAGAGAAACCCCTAGTGGCTCTATCTGTTTTGTGCTGATATTCTGACCCTCCTGTTACAACTGCGGGGGGGAGGGGGTCTTAGAATCCCGGGTCTTAGAATAGAACCGGGATTGATTGCAGTCCAACTGTTAGGTTCTGGATTGTGATTTTGAAACTGGGGTTTAAATTGAGAAAGTCTAGCTGGGTGATGGTGGCACACGCCTTTAATCCCAGCACTCGGGAGGCAGAGGCAGGCGGATCTCTGTGAGTTCGAGACCAGCCTGGTCTACAGAGCTAGTTCCAGGACAGGCTCCAAAGCCACAGAGAAACCCTGTCTTGAAAAACCAAAAATAAATAAATAAATAAATAAAATAAATTGAGAAAGTCTAAAGGCCACAGGATCCAGTAGATGTTGGGAGTGAGATTCCAGACAGGGAGGCAGCCTACAAATTATCATTGGCTGAAATAAGAGAAAGAAATGGAGGGTCTAAAGTTTCCTTCATACCAATAAAAAGAAAGCTGAATTTTGTAGCAGTCAGTTGATAGAGTGGGCATTAAAGAAAGGACTCAAGGCAGCTAGTCAAAGCATTTGCCATGCAATCTTCAAAACCTGCGATCAGACCCTAGAACACTGTAAAAGAGGTAGATATGATGGCTGGAACCTGTAATGTCCCCTGACACCTTGTGACAGAGATGGAAAACAAAGATGGATAATTACACAGAAGTTTCTCTCCAGCAACAGAAATTGTAAGAGAGACTCTGCCTCAAAAACATGGGAGAGGAAGAGAGCCAACTCCTGAAAAGTTATCTTCTGATCTCCACATTCATGCAGTGGCATACACACACCACACTATAACACACACACACACACAATACTACATCACACTACACCACACACACACATACATACCACACTTCACCAAACACATGCACACACATATACATACATACCACACTACACCAAACACACATACACACTATAACACACACACTATGCATACCACACTATACCAAACACACATACACCACACTAAGCCCTCCACACTACACCACACACACCACATCACACACACACACACACCACTATACCACACACACACCACACCACACACACAAGCACACATGCCACACTACATCACACACACACACATGCGCATACACATGCCTTCCCCTGATCTGCAGAATTGTTGAGAATCTCCGTCTTGCATAGGTCCTTTGCTGGCAGCCATAGATACTGTGCTTTTCTGGCACTGTCATGACCAGAAGACTCCATTGCTGAACTCTTCTTCCAATATTGTGATTTGTATATTCTTACTATACCCTATTCATTATTTTATAATCCTTAGAAGGAATAAATATCAGTTGAGAGTTGAGCACTTATTCTCGGTACCTTGAACAGCCATGTTTCTCTGTGTTCAGCAATTTCATTCTAGGGATCATCATAGAGAAAGGAACAGTAGGTATGAAAAAATTATGGAGGAGATTGTACATGATTCACAAATGTCAAAATATGCATAATGTCATTTGAAAATCAGTGAATGAAAAATTTAAAAATATAAAAATTCCTTTATTCTGCTAAATGACATAGTAATGAACTACCCCCTAAGTTCTTATCTATAAATCTATAGATTAGTACATCTCTGAATACTCATAAAAATGTATGTATGTGTATATGTATGTATGCATGTATGTGTGTGTGTGCGTGCGTGTGTGCATATAAATATAAATATAAATGATTAACACAGTAATCCAAAACCTGAGCAATATGCAGAGAGTAAGAGACTGTGGTATGATTAGCTCTAAGTCAGATATCTGTATCATATCCTTCCCCCCAAAGTTTATCAATCATTGTGGGAGAAGGTATGGAAAGATTGTGAGACTCAGAGATAGTGGGCATCTGCAACTAAACAGTATTTTTGCTGACTATATGCAATTTGTATAATACTTCACGGTTTCAGTAAATTGAATAACACTATCGAAATCACCCTGCTTGAAAACTTCAGGAGGTGGCAACTGATTGAGGGAAGTAGGTCACAATGTATAGTTCTGCAGTGACATCTTGTTCCTGGATCCTTGTTGTTTAACTACTGGGCTTCCAATGGCTTCCAATTTTCAAAAGGGCGAGAATATCTCCATTAAATGCCCTCACAACGATGTTCTGCTGGAGCACAATGAACCAAATGACGGTGTATGGAAACCTTTGAAACTCAAGCCCACACCACCCTTCTTTTTCTTTTAAACTGTTTCTGTCTTATAGTCATGTATTTGGTCACACCAACTCAAATGCAATACAGCAATCCATATACATTATATGTTGTTGTAAGAGGAGCAGCAGACCGCTTCCTGCTGCCCGGCTAGCTTAGCCCCTGAAATAACCACATGGAAACTGTATTAATCAAAACACTGCCTGGCCCATTATATCTAGCCTCTTATTGGCTAACTCTCACATCTTGATTCCACCTATTTCTAATAATCTGTATGTCACCACGAGGTCATTGCTTACTGGGAAAGATTCAGCATGTCTAACCTGGTGACTGACTCCATGGCAGCTCTCTCTGCGTGCCTTCTTTCTCCCAGCATTCTGTTCTGTCTACTCTGCCCACCTAAGGGCAAGACAATTTTCTATCAAAAGGCCAAGGCAATTTTCTTTATTCAACCAAAGAAAGCAACACATAGAAAGATGAACCTCCTACACCAATATGTATCACATCTACTTATATACACTCAATACACATATTTTATATGCATATGTAAATATATACATAAATATATGTATACATATATTTATATGCATACATATAAATACATGCATATGTGTGTGTATGCATGCATTTATATGTATCTGAGAAGATCCAGGAAACCAAACCAGACAAATATAGCTACAGTGTATAGTTGAGACCCAATAGAGGAACTGAAATGAAGTCTGAAAATACTTGACAAATTAAAAAAGAAGTGGAAGCATGAAGAAAAAGGACAAATACAAAAGCAGACATAAATAAAACAAGGAGGAAAATTGCCTTTACCAGTTTAAGCCTCAGTAACAAAGCAGGAAAGGCCATAGCCTGCAGTCACAGGAATTTCTGTCTAGTGTTGTGGCTGCCAAGCTGAGGTTTGGGTGCTAGCATGGCTAAGTGAGGGCCATTTTAAGTCACAGGCAGGTGACTTACTGCAAATTTATGTGATAGAGAACTGAACTAGGATGGTCCTATGAGGGCATTAATACCATTTATGACAGCCCCACCCCCATGCCCAGAATTCGACATCCAAACCTTACCTTTGGTCAAATAAAGGGGTTAAATAAAAATGGAGTAAAAATTGAGAGGCATGGTTTTTCTGATGAAAGCCCCAAACCATTCCTCTATCGTTGACTGGAATGGCATTTGAAACTCTTAAAGCTTTGTTTTTTTTTATAGTCTCTGCTAAGATATTGCCTTAAAATAGAAATACTTTTCACTTACTTTTGGTTATGGTGATAATCCCTTCAAAGGTGATGCTTTTGCACCCTGTCCCCAGTTTACTCCCTCATTACAGTACTCCTAAATGAATACTTTTTTTTAAACATAAAGCATACTGAAGGCGGAATTTATCATCCTTTAAAAATAAGATTTCCCCCTTCACTTTTTCCTTCTCTGCCAACGAAATAATCAATTTGGTTAATTTCATATGTCATGCATTCTGAAGTCAACTAATATCTGTAATTTTGTAATCGCTGACTCACATTAATTTTACTTTCTCTTCATAATATCTTTCTACTGCTGCTGCCATATAGGTCATTATTATGGTGTGCATTTTGCACAGTACGAAGTGTTTAAGCAGAAGAGAAATGGTATCTGTCCATGCTGCTCAAGTTTCTACCCACATTTTAACTTTCGCTATATTCCCTTCACATTTTCTTCTATATTAATAACTGGAAGTAATGAAAACATCTCCTGATAACTGCTCCTACACCTTAACTGACTTCTATTACATTTCAAGCTCAAGGAGCCATAGGCACCCCTTGCCTCAATTTCCTTAAAGATGTTTAGTGTTGAGGGGTCGCCATACTAGTTGTAGAAGGAACATAGTTATATCTAAAATTTTGATTTCTGAAAATGCGTATTACTTAATTGTAAGCATATGCATTTACTTTTCTTCTATGCTTAAGCACATTTACTTATTTTATGCTCTATTAAGTCATGTGCCGTCATTACTGGAGATGTCCCTCAGTGTTCAAAATCATGACACCTTCAATATTTTTTCCTTATATTTAATTCTAAGATACATTTTCTGCATACTTCACTTACTATGATTTCTATTATTATTAATGCTCAAGAATTGAATTGGCAGATCAGAAACTAAGAACATTTTTATGACTGATAATATTTTATTGAAATTCTTTCCAAATGTGTTGCAGTTGTGAAATGTCCCATCCCTTTCTAAAGCAAGATACGTTTATGTAACTCTGAGTAATTCTTTTCTATAGTAACGTGTTTTGTGATGATTTGAAAGGCAGAGAAGAGCTGAATGTTTGAATAAAATACTTTATCTGGTCCCTTATTCAACCAACTTTCTCATCTATTAGAATTTTATTGTATCCTACTCTACCACTTTTCTTCTTTTCATAAGTCATTTATTTTTTGAATAAATTTTTTGAATGAAATTACCCTGTTGTAAATGTTATAGAAAATAAGATACCAAACCTCATGCCCATTTCCAGGCCAGGAAATCAATACAGATATCACATTATTATCCAAATCATAGATTCGAATTCAAACTTCATCAAGTGATCTGAAAACATGTCATTTTCCTTTATATTCTAGAGTCTCACCTAGGAGCTCATATAATATCAAATAATGATTTAGTTTAGTCTCGTACAATCTTGTATAACTGTCACTTTTTCCCTGTGTGTCACATTCTTGATAGCCTTACATTCTTTTAAGATACCATGCACCTTGAGTTCACCTAGTATTTCCTGATGACCAAACCAAGTCCAAGTAATTATGAGCTCCTCATGTACTCAGGTGAGAAGAAAATGTCCTTTCAATAAGAAACACAGCTGGATTCTCAAGTAGGAAGATGAACTTCAAAACTTATTTCACACCTTCCACAGAAAGAACTTTGAAATAGACATTAAGTCCACACATGAAAGTTTCCAGAAGCAAACGCAGGAGAATGTGCCTGTGGTGAGGCTAATAAATAGCTCTTAGCTAGAACATAGAAAGCAACATCACAAAACAAATATTAAAAATTCATTTGAAAAGGTTGATAGTTTCCCTAGTTATACACAAAATTTAGAACATATGTTGTTATAAAGATAGTTTAAAAATGTAGAAGACAGTAAAAAATATCCACAAAATATTCTTATAGCAGATTATAAAGAAAATAACAAAATGTTAGAATACCCTAACAAGAACTTTACATTGTAAAAGGAGACTCACCGATGGAAACTAGGCATGAATAAAAACATTCACCATCATTGGTCACCATGGAAACAAAAACTAGCACTAGCTAAAATGACAGAGCATTGCTCAAACATTAGTATAGATAAAACAGAATATATCAGTAATACCTAATGTTAGTCAGGATGCCATGCTCTGAAAAATGACTTGTTGTTGCTGTCATTTTTGTCTTTGGACGTATTAAAATCATTTCAATTTGTAAAGCTAACTTAAAAAAGCTATAACCTAAACCACAGAGTGACATTTAGCCACAGAAGTGTATTTCATGAGGGAGATGTTAGTTTTGTGAAATATGACAGTTGTTTAGTGATACAAGAAAATGTCCTGACACTTCAAAGATGTATATATATATATATATTTATATATATATATTTATATGTATATATATATGATACCAATCATGATGTCTAGCTATATTAAAGGGTAATTAAATCTATAAAACAATAAAATTAATATCAAATGTTTATACTAAAATACAAAATATTGGTGTATGCATGATTTGTTATAATAGTTCTATATGTTTGAAATTTCATAATAAGGACTACAATAGAAAAGAGAAAAAACAAACTCACTGTGACATCAAGATGCACAGGTCCTCCTGTTTTTTGTTCTACTCTCTCTCATGTACGGTGATAGGAGAAAGTATTTTTGATATGGTCTCACTAGGGAAACTAGAATGCAGTCAGGAAGCAAATCACCTTCATTTAAGAAAAATAACATGTCATAGTGCTAGTCAGGGTTCTCTAGAGTCACAGAACTTATGGAATGAATTATTTTCTCTCTATATAGAAAGGAGTTTATGGAATGACTTATGAGCTACAGTCCTACAATGACTAGTTGTAAATATAAAGTCCAAGAATCTAGTAGTTTCTAATTCTCACCAGACTGGGTGTCAGCTGGTCTTCAGTGTTGCTGGAATCCCGAAGAAGTAGGCTCCAATGCCAGTGAAAAAAATGTATGCTAGCAAGGTGAGGGCAAGCTGGTGAGGCTGAAATGCTCCTTCTTCCCTTGGCCTTATGTAGGCTTCCCATAGATGGTGTGCTCCGGATTAAAGGTGCGTCTTCCTTCCTCATCGATTAAAGGCATGTGTCATTCAGCCTCAAGATCTGGATCCAAAGCTTGAGTCTTCTGGTCTCAAAATGTGAATTAAAAACATGTGTCTTCTTGCCTCAAGATTCAGTTCACAATTGGGCCCTCCGTTTCTGATTATAGTTGATTCCAGATAGAGTCAGGCAGACAATCAAGAATAGCCATCACACATAGGCAGGGGATAAATGCATGTGAGTTGAGATGGGCAGATGCTTGTTATCTTTGTGGCACACTTCCGTACATCAGTTTGGGGGAAGATTACTAATCTGGATAAAGTACTGGATGCTTACCATTAGGCAATGCTATGGGCATTTTATACTTTGGAAGTTTAGATCAGAATTCTTTAGCAGTTAAAAAACAATTATTTGTCCTCTTAAAAATTATTGAAGATGTCAAAGAACTTTATTATATGAAAGTTATGGCTATCAATGTTTGTTATATTGAAAATTAAATTGCCAGAAATTTAAAGAAATTACCTATTGATTCAAGATAACAAACATATGTCCTGGAGAGATGATTCAGGGGTTAAGAGCACTTGTTGCTCTTGAAAAGACTGGAGTTCCCAGCACATACACAGCCACTCACAACTATCACAGTTCTAGGGGATCCAGTGCCCTCTTCTGGCATCTGTTGGTACTGTATGCATGTGATGCACATTCCAGCATGCTGGTATGTAGGCAGGCACTCACATGCACACACATAAATGCTCGTAAACACCACGCACACATTTAAATATATTAAAACTTTGAACATAATGTAAAACCCAGTAAACATTTCATAAATAACATTGTCTGAAGAGATTTTCCAAAGCAAAGGAGATGGAGTGACCCTGAAACTGATGCAGACATCTCTCCTTGGAAGTCAGAAATTCTCTGCTTCTGGATCTAATCATTTGCGATTATAGGGTTGAAACATTTGAATAAAATTTAGCCTCATCTATACCAACATTTGTAAAGATGAATTATTTCATCAGCTTTTAGAAAGATAATGATAGATATTATTTGATGTTATATTTATGTTCTATAATTTATAGTTTTGCAAAGATATCCATAAATTAATATAAATTGTGCGAAGAAATGATTTTATTATAAAGTTTTTGCACATGCTTCTAACATACGTTAGGAACATTACTCCCCTAGTAACTATTTCTTACTCTTCCATGCCTTTCCTTTCCTCTTCCCCTTCCACATTCAAAGTCTCTAACTTCCTTTCCAGTTCTTCCCCCTCCAGTTAAACTTCCACAAAAGAGGAAACACAAGAAGTGTGTCTTCATGAGACTGGCTTGTTTTGCTTAATGTAGCGATCTGTAGTTCCATCCATTACCTTCAAAAGACATAATTTTATTCCTCTTTTTTTAATGACTGACTCAAACTTCCTTACATATAAATATGATGCTTCCTTCCTTCAGCACACGGATGATTGGTCTAATAAGGAGGCTATAATAAACATGAGAAACACGGGCAATCAGGTATCTATGTAACAGGTGAGCCTTGACATGGTTGAAAGTCCGTGAATATTAATTGCAGTGAGGATTATGAAAAAAAAATATCATTTCTGAGATGTGAAAACTCATTTCTTTCTCTTTTCTTTGTATACAATTTTTAAGAATACTCATTAGTGCTTTGGAAATATTATTTCTTCATGTGTGTCAATTTATCCAAAACCAATGCAAATTTAATATAATCTTAACAATATTTTGATATAACCACCATTTTCAGAAAAAAATGATTACTTTTGAGAATCAGGCTACCACATAAATATAAATATATTTTTTTCTAAAAATCCTAATTTTTATTTGCGATTTTGAATTTTGTCATGTCACTAATTAGTGTCAGTGATTTTCCTTGAAGTGACAGACAAAACTCTCTTTTGTTTATTTCTTAGAAAATACTCTGCCAATTGTCTAAGTCTGAAAAATTTCAATGTGTCAGATACGCTTTCAAGTAGAAATGATATTTCATGACGAAGTATCAAGTTGGTTAAGATTACTGAAAATAATTGCAAGTGGTTTCTCACAAAATAAGTGTGTTCTTAGTTTTGTGACTCCTCTTATAATTCTCAAGGAGTGGGAACAGAAGCTCCACTGTTGAAGGGAGAATGAGAAGGTCACATCGCCACGCCATGAATTTGAGGAACACCATGGCACATTAGTGATCACTGGGTTTCATCTACTGTGGGTGAAAATCACAGAGAGTGATTGAATGTAGACAGCTAGATTTCTTGAAGCATTGAATATGATCTTTGGGAGAGAAATGAGTCAGTAACAGTTTTATCACCTGGAGTATCAATATTTTCCTCTACATTTGGTATGTAAAGGATCAGAAGAATATAACTGTAGGAGAGAAATTAATTTAAATTATAATAAGTTTGAAATGCCTATGAGATACACATGTAAGCATATTATGTAGGCATCTATGTGTATATAGAACACCCAGAAAAAGGTGAAATAGACATTAAATATGTGAGTATTCAATGGATAGATGGCATATAAAACCACTAATTTGAAGGATACTTTCTTGAGTGTAAATAGATACAGAAGAAGGGTTTGGTATTAGGGGGTCTCCTGATAATAGTGCTTTGATTATATATATTTATGTGTGTGTATTTTATATAATATATAATAGTACTTACATGATACATATATGTGTGTGACATATATGTGCTGATATATATTTAATAAATTATTTGTTGGCTCACACAATTACTGAGGGTGAGAAGTTTCTTTTTCTTTTTTATTTTTTTGGGGGGGGTTTCGAGACAGGGTTTCTCTGTAGCTTTGGAGCCTGTCCTGGAACTAGCTCTGTAGACCAGGCTGGTCTCGAACTCACAGAGATCCACCTGCCTCTGCCTCCCGAGTGCTGGGATTAAAGGCGTGCGCCACCACCGCCCGGCCGGCGGGTGAGGAGTTTCTTGATGTGTTTTTGGAAACCTGCTGTTTTAATCTCAGACCAAGGGGACTGAGAAGAATTAGGTTTTACTTAGTTCAAGCAGTCAGGAAGGCTAGGAATTGAGTCCCTCTTTCCTCTACCTTTTTGTTTTGTTAATGTCTCCCGTGGATTAGACAGTGCCCACAAGCACTAGGGAGGGCAGTCTGTTTTCCTCAGTCTACCAATTCAAATACTGCAATCCTCACGATAACATGATAAGCCTCGCAGGAGCGGTCAGAAATTATATGAAGGAGAGACCTGGGTATCCATTGTCTAGCTAAGCTGACAGATCCAATCACTACTCACCAGGGTAAATTGCAGTTTCTCCTCCAAGACATCGACAAGCTGAATCTCACAGCTAAGGAAACTTGGACAAAGTGGTTGAAAATTACACAGTTGAGTTTAGGTATAATGTTATGACAGCAATAGATGTGTGTTTAACCCGAGAGTAATGGCATGTGTGGCCCCAGCCCCAGCTTTCTTCTTCCCTCACCTTTCTCTGCTCACCATGTGCCTCATCTGAACACTGCCCTGAACCCTCTGTGCGCCTCTTCAGCCCCTGTTCCACCAGCACCAGGCTCGCTCTCTATGCTCTGAAAGAGAACCCTCACCTGCTTTTTATTTTGATTCCATTGTGGAAATATAATTGACTTCCATATTTCTAGGAGACACAGCAAAATTTTTGCTGTTTTCCTCTCTCTTTGTCTTTTTTTTTTTAAATTCTATCTTTCTTTTATATAAACGATTCAATGTATTGAGATTTCAGAAGATACGTCACTGGTTAAGAGTGCTTGCTACTCTTCCAGAGTTTGGTTCCCACTTTGGGCAGCTTATAATTCTGCAAAACTCTGTCTCTGGGCATCTGATGTAGGCTGCCTGACACAGAGGCTAGGAAGGGAAGCTTGAGTACTCATAACTGATGAGCTATCTCTCTGGACAGTTCTTTAAAATATTCAAGAAATTTATATTTGTTTATTTTCTTATTTATTATTGTGGTAAAAGCACACATGTAGAGGTCAGATCACGTGTGTTCTAGGGATTGAACACAGGTTTCCACGTTTGCACAGAAAGCATTTTTACCCACCAAGTCATACAGCTATTAAAAATATTTTTAGCTGTGTATGCCTCTCTTTGTTGTGTATGCATATTGGCCTTGGTGCACTCCGATGACAAAAGAGAGCATTGGATCCTGCAAGCAGGAATTACAGGGAGCTGTGAGGCACCTGAAAAGAAAGAGTCTCCCAACCTCTGCATCCTCTGCTAGAGCAACAAAAACTCTTAATAGCTAAACCATCTCTCCAGCACCTGACACGTTTCGTTATATAGTACTGCATGTGCCATTATTCCCTAAAGCGTGTGGATAGTTCAGAAAACACATCTATTAGCTTACAACCAGAAGCCTGCATGTGAATTCTTGTTTAAACCATGGCTACCACACTAAGACAGCAGAACAGGAAAGCTAGATTAAGACAAACACTCTCTACCTGTTTTCTTGTCTTCTCCTAATGTATGGTCACAGACGAGTGGCAGCAAGGGTGGGAGGTAAAGGCTGGGGCACTGCATACTGCAACAGTGGAAAGGAGGAAGAAATCAGAATTTGGGTTCCTACCCCTGTTCTGCCACTAACTGCCCATCTCCCTGTTTCTGGAGAGGTCTGTGACTCTGGAAAGGAGCAGCTCTGAGTATAGAGTGAGATCCAAGTTTTTGTCCGTTCTCAACTAGAGACGAGGCAGAGTGCGTATTATAGGAGTCCTTTTAGAGACATCCAAATAAATGCCTGAGATGGCTTTGCCCCTTTCCATATTCCAGACTTCAGACATTATTTTTAACTTCTCAGGATTCCCACAGCCATATCACAATTTTTTTTTTTATCTATAGTTACTTTCAAATCCCAAGGGACAACTCTCCCAATGCAAAATGATAAGGGCTAGGGCCAGGTATAGAAAAGAAAGTGTGAGGACTGCATCTCTAGAGAAAACGAGAGTAGGTAAGATTAACAGTCGATTCTTTTTTGCAAAAGATGAAGGTCTCAGAGTAAAGGACCCAAAGTGCCCTCTGCACCTCTGTCACGCCCTAAGTCATTCTGCATCCCAGAGCTCAAACTCCTTTGCTCTGAAGTCTTTCAATGTAAGAACATTATTTTGAACTTTATACTGTAGGCAATATTTTGAAATACATTATTTACCACTGGATAGGACACTGTTAATACTCGATATGGTTTGGAGCTTTTATTTATGACCCTCTTTCTTTTAACTGTGAGCTAGATTGAAGGCAGCATTGCATTTCAGGAATTGATTTGGAATCTGCAAGCTCAATTTATGGTCTCCACTGGAATCTGGAGTATTTAGGAACACATTTTTTCCTTTGTGGTATGTGGCCCCATGGCTGTTTTCTGGTATCTCTACTCTTTCCTTCCTTTGCTTCAAGTGTTTAACAGCTCCCTCCGGGCATTGCCAATTATTTATGACATACTTTTCCTTGTAAGGCCTAGTTGGATAACCTGTTCCTATGGTAACAGTGTTTTTCAAACAGAAGGCTCTAACTTCAAAACAATATCATCTAATATGCAATAGCACATATATCTTTTAAGGAAAACCATGTCCCAGTAATCGTATAACCAAACCTGGGAACCTGAACATCAAGAATACAAGAATGTAAAACATGTGGGAAAACCACCTGATGAGTAAGATTAAAGGCAGATTGAAGCTAGATTGATGAGATCTTAGAGCCGCTTCTAGGAATTCCTCTGGCTTGCTATACCAAAGAAAGTGTGGTAAGACAACAGCACTGCTGTAGACAGGAGCTTAAGCCGAAACTCATGACTATTGTGGCCGAGCTTTAAAAGACATTGATGGAGCCAAGTGTTATCAGTTCTGTATTTTAGGTGCTTTCCAATATTAAAGTCCTACTGAGATGGATTAATTTTGAGCCCAGTCACACTGGTACCATGCACCAAACACTGCATTTGTAAACTGGGAGCTTGTTAGCTTACCTCTTGGTCAAAGCTCTGCTTTGTTCTACTGTTGACTCATCTCAAAGCCAAGGAGATGGAGGAAAATGTTGCCATTGATTGATGCTATTCGTTAAAAGCTATGTTAGACAGGCTCAAGACACAAAATCACCCTTGACTGATGTATTTTTCTTTTGTTTGTTGAGAGACAGTCATTTTCTACTGTTGTATTCAAAACTAATTTTGCTAGTTGCCATGGTGATATTTTTGAAGTCAGTACTACTCTGATGTTCCATCATGACTTATTATGCTACACTTTGGATATGTTGTAGAAATCATTTGTCCATCAATCAATCATACCAGAATTTTTTTGAGAACGAGAAATGGACAGAGTATTAGAGAATTCTGAGTGATGGAGGGAGATAGGTTGTAGCCCAGGGTAGAAAATAGAATAATAGCTGAAACTTATATTCCTGCATGAAACGTATGAATAACCCTAGATAATTTCAGAGTAGCATTTCATATTCAGAAGGAGACAAATCATTATTTAACCCTCATTCAACTTTGATACAATGTAAATTCAGGCACACACTGATTAAATCTGCTGTCCAAGATATGCTTAGTCCTTGATTTTTGACAGGAGGAAGTCAGAGAAGTGTATAAATAACAATGGGAAGAAATCAGAGTGTTCGTATCAAAGCTCTGGTGGGAGAGTTTGTGCTGAGTTCACACCCTGCTGCTCCTGCTCCAGGTTTTGATTTGTTAGTGGCAGCTTCTCCTTTTAAAGATTTGGAAACATGGAGGATCGTGTGTGTGTGTGTGTGTGTGTGTGTGTGTGTGTGTGTGTGTAACACAACAAGACAGAGAGCAATGCCATGAGGAGATACCTTGCTGTCCTCCTACCCTTGGCCAAAAGACAGTGTCCTGGGTAATGAAAGGGACCTAATTTTATATAATCAGAACAAGGTACAGCTTTACTCTGACTCTTTAATTTCTTTGTTAGTAAGCATTTATAGACAGCACATATCCTAGGGAAGCTTATAAAATTCTAGAAATGAATTGTGAATTCTGTATCTGAAATAAATATCAGCCACATAGTGGATGTAGAGAGTGCTGTGGATCTTGGCTGGCAAGATGGCTAAGAAGCCAAAGGAATTTACTACTAAGCCCTACAATTAAGATGAATTTCTGGGTCCCACATGATGGAAGGAGATAACTGATTCTCACCAGTTGTCCACTGACCACTACATACCTGCTATGGCATGCACATGTCTACACACATACACATATACAAAGTGAAAATGAGTAAATGTAGTAATAGGAGCGGCAGAATACATGGAAACTGTATTCATTTAAACACTGCTTGGCCCATTAGTTCCAGCCTCTTATTGGCTAGCTCTTACATATTGATCTAACCCATTTCCAATATTCTGTGTAGCCCACGAGCTGGCTTACCAGGAAAGATCTTAACCTGCAACTGTCTGGAGTGGGAGAATCATGGCAACTCACTGACTCGGCTTCTTTCTCCCAGCATTCTGTTCTGTCTACTCTGCCTACCTAATTTTCTGTCCTATCAGGCCAAGCAGTTTTCTTTATTAATTAACCAATGAAAGCAACAGACAAATGACCATGACCCTCCTCCATCAAATAAATGCTATCACAAAAATTTGAAAAGCCTTAATATTTTTTGTTTTGTTTGTTTTGTTTGATAGGAACATTGGAACCTTCAGCCCCGCTTTCTGCTCTTACTACCTGGCTGCCACCATGATGTTTTTGCTTCCTTGCAGCCAAAGTAATGACCCCAACTGATCATGATCTGAAGCCTCTGGAACTGTGAGCCTGAATAAATTTCCTTAAGTGGGATCTTCCAGATGATGGTCTAATGGTCTAAACCCAATGCATCCTTTCCTGATCTCTTTCAGAAGAAAAACTCCTGCTGAAGTACCATGAACTGAGGACCAAAGATTGATATCACCGAGAAACTCATGACACCAAATCTACTCTAGTCTCCTTGGGACTATGTAACCTCCACAGGCCGAAAACACATTGCCTAGCTTTCATATTTACCAAAGATTGCAATGTTTATTAATACATAGAATAGTCTTTAAATTAACTTCAGTAAAGTCTGGAGAGATGTCTTAGTCAGTACATGCTTACTACATACCCATGATGGCCTGAGTTAGATCCCAAGCACTCAAATAGCAGCCAGATACAAACACAGGTCTGTAATTCTAGAACTGAGGAGGTAGAAACAGGTGCATCCCAGAAACTTGCTGATCAACCACGATAACTAAATTGGTAACTCCAGATTCAGTGAGAGACCTCCCAAAAATATAAGGTTGACAGCAATTAGAGAAGACATCCAACAGTGACATTTGACCTATACACAACTGACCATATTTGCATCTCTTCTAGCACGTGTATACACAAACACTTAAATTCAATATTGTTATGTATTCACTAAACATAGTTGTTTATAACAGAATTTTCATTTGGGCAGAAGCTTCTCTTTATCACTGCTACTGCTAGAATCTTCTTTGGCTGAGCTGGCAGAGGTATAAAAGTATGAAGTTTAAAAAGTAAAGGCAGTTAAACTTCCAATACATCCCTATTGCTGGAAAAGCCTTAATCTTGTGTTACAATACATATCTAATTATCTATCATATATCCATTCAGATACATACATATTAGGGGAGATTTCCCAAAAGTACGAAGCATACTTGTGGTAGGATTTCATGGGGAAGTGACTCTGAGATAGAAGTAACCAAACGTTTCTTATGAGAACTATCAGGAATGCCCACTTAAGGCAAACTTCTCCCATGTTAACTGAGGAAGTTCCTACATCCCTTCAGGGCAGATTCGATTGTCTACCTCAGATCTCCCAATTTCCATGAAAAATTTCCTCATTCATTTAGCAAAAGTTTATTGTGTTTGATATTTTGTAAAGTATATTAAGATATAGGATATAGGGATAATCATGTAAAGTTAGCACCAAGAGAACACTGATGGCACCTGATAATTAGAGAAAAGTGTGTGTAATTAGGGCTAGGTCGGCATTAAAACGGAATGCAGACCCTTGCTATGGCAGTTACTCTGGAAGAGCTCATTAAAACTATATAAATTGATTAAATTTAATGAGCCTTACATTTCCATGTTCATGACATTGTTTTTTTTTTAATATGGCCTTATTCTTTGAGAAAGCTATATACTTTGTTAAGTTCCAACAGATGAGACCATCTGCACTTGTGCCTGTTGGTGAGCATTGGGCATGATCATGTTTAGCAGACACAGGGTTGGTTCCTCTCTTCAATCAGTGGTTTCTTGACTTCCTACTTTTGTTCTTCTGCCTGAGGTCTACTGCTTAGAGATATAGCTTTGAACTTATGTATAGAAATCTATGTGTCTTTGACATAAACTTTGCTTGTTGGGGTGATGAATAAAGGTTGGCATATTAGTATCTTTTTTTTTTGAAAATATACAATGCCAGGAAAGGGTAACTTGATCCTATGAACTACAATTCATTCAAGGAGATCTGGAAAATCAAGAAGAAGCCGAATATCCTCGCGTGATTGGCTCACTAGGTCAACTTCCAGATTTAAATGAAGATCACTTGAATGAGAACATGTGGTGAATTTTAGTTCATTCAGACCTTGCTGTATCCACTGGATGAGAAAACATTAAGGTAAACAAGGAGAAAGACAACTGTTGTTAACACTTTGACGGGAAATTGTTGGTGGAAGAAAGCTTCAAGTGGAGCAAATAGAATTGTGCCCCCTTATACTATAAGTTTAGGAGATACACTTGACTTTTCATGAAATTTATTTGTGTTGAAGATGAGACAAAAGTTAGGTAAGCTACCAGTCACTGACAAAATTTTGATCATTTTGGACCATGTAATTACAAGATTGTGATAGACTTCCTTGGGTAGTTACAGCATGGTTGGTGTGTCTGAATTCTATTGTCATCAATGATCCTGCCATTGCCAATGTATCTAGCCTTAAAGAAGGTATGCAGATCCCCCTGCTACAGGTGAGATGTTCAGCTGTTATCAGTCTCTTTAAAAACTATGTCTAAACCCCTTGGGATACTCTTCAAGGATGAGTTGGCCAGGCTACCCAGCAGATGAGGCATTGCCAGGGTGTCTCAATACATCTAGGAATAACCATGTCACAGATTTCCTGAGCTGTTGGAACGTCTGCAACTTCGTGTGTATTTCCTCCAAGGTGACTAAAGATGGGAGTGACAATGGAAACACCCATGTGCCATTTCCCACATCATCCAGAAAAGAGACAACTGGGAGTATCACATCATTATTTGCATATGTTTACATATAGCAACCCAGAGGGGCAGGAAACATACCTGACTTAAAAGCTTCCTGCATCCTTGGAGCCAGAGCACAGAAAGTAGAAAAGAGGGGACAACAATTGCTATTTGTTGGGGATCTGCTCTATGTCTGGTACTGTGCCTGGAACTTAATAATCACCTCATTTAATCTTCACAAACTAGCTGCAATGGAAGGAGGGCTCCCATTTTATGGATGGAGAAAAGGAGACATAAACAGGGCAATTACTTTGGCCATGTGTAGAGATAGATAGTAGATATGGCAATCTGCTATAGCCTATTGTCCACAGAATAGAATCTGTGTAGACCTCCTAAAGCAACATGAGCTCTAGAGAAGAACATACCATGAAGCTGTCAACTGTCTAACTCCATTTGAGCTTTTCTTTCAAACTTGTCACTTTTGCTGTTTTTACTAATCTTAAATTATTATAACAATATGTCATTCAGCTCCCTTTTTATATCCATACTAACCCAACTGCCTTACACTAGAATTCAAAACCTCAAGAAGTCAGAGCTTACTCACAACCTTTAAGACATTAATTATTAGTAACACTGTTATCCACAATACAATTTTTATCTGGCAGATAAATTCACTCAATACTAAGGCAACACCTGTACAGTTGAATTTTAGATGCCCCTTTGTGTACTTTATTAATATATACTTTATTGGCATATTTTTCCACCTTTTTTGCTCACATTGAAGAAGCTATATGTGCACATTCTTTGCATAGACTAGTGAGAATACACACACACACACACACACACACACACACACACACACACTGTCAAATGGAACAGAGCATTTGCCAAACATAATCAACCTGAGCAGACTATTCAGGTATGCATATAATCTATCATGCCCTGCCTACAATAGAGCAGACCACTACAATATAACCATAACAAATTGCAAAGTAGGATTCATAGATACTTATGGTGATTACTTATTTTGATGTTATAATGAATGCAAAAACCTAAGAAGTGGAGG
This sequence comes from Microtus ochrogaster, assembly GCF_000317375.1. NCBI lineage: Eukaryota > Metazoa > Chordata > Mammalia > Rodentia > Cricetidae > Microtus > Microtus ochrogaster. The sequence continues at coordinate 38,505,731 of NC_022029.1, forward strand.
GGTGGAATTAGTGGAATAGCAAATTAAATGTGTAAAACTTAGTTGGATGTGAAAGGACCTTATGAAATAGCTTAAGAATGACTGTTTGAAGACCACTCTGTCTAGGATGGGAGAGAACAGAAAGCAAAGAAAACTGTAAGATATTTTACATCCTAACCATTGATCTTTTATAAATATCTCTGGTTCTCTCTTCTAGAACCCCTTACTCTTAATGACAGAATGGGGAGGAAAATGTGGAAAAATATGACAAATATAATGGTACTTACTGGATAATGAACAGGTCTGAAAGGCTTTTGAGGAGGTCAAATGTGTAAACTAAAGTAAACATTTCTATATTTTAACACAGCCTATAATGCCACAGGCTATGTAGCCTTTCCATATTAGACATCTGAGCCAGCCCTTAGGCAACAAGGGTTACTGGTTGTGGGAATAATCAGAAAGTTTTTCCCTCTGGAGGCTTTCCTAAAGACCACGATGGATCAGAAAAACTACATCTGAGTTGTAAACCAAGCTTCACAGTGAGAGTGTAGACAAAGCAGCAATACTGAAATTGCTTCATTTGTGCTAAGAAATTAAAGGCAAAAAATTAAATTTTTGGTGAAAGAAAATCTGCAGTAAATACCAGGTCATGAGAGTCTAATGTCACAGTGTCTCAAGGTTGCTTTGAAATCCATTATATATAAAACAATAAATAATGCAAACGAAAGGACATGAAATTAGGTGTTCTGAGGCAGGGCATTTCTCTTGATGATGTACAGTTGGCTAGAGCAGTCTTCTCTAGTGTGTGGTACACAAATACTTGTTTCCTCAGAATGATAAAGTGGGGGACTGGATAGTAAATGACAATCCAGACATCAAACAGAATCACACAGCTTTTACACTCTTAGAATTTGCATCCTTAGAAACTGTAGGACTCTGAACTCAGAAGAAGTTATGGCATCAAATTTTTATCTAGTTATCTAGTCAATCAGTATGAAGCTATGTGATTTGTGTTGAAACGTCTTTGCTTTTTTTTTTTAACCAAGACAGAACATTAGCTGTTATGGGATAAAGGTTAGTGCAAGATTTTTATACTGCCATAATTTTATGACAATTAATATACAATTTCTCTTATTTTGCTTCTTATCTCAAACACCTTTGTCTTTGAGCTCAACATTATAGGAAAAGGATAATTCAGTAGGCTAAAATATATTTGATAGTAACCAAAAATGAAAGATATTTGAAAAACTGGCATCATGAAACAATTTACATTTTCGTAAGAACAATAATTTAGGAATATGTGCCTCATTTATATTCCAAATATTCTGATCAGATGAATGATTCTTTTTCCTGAAAGAGCTATAAATATTAAACCATCACATGCACTTTCTGTCTCATTCTCATTTTAAGTGCAACAATTATATCATTTGGAAAATTATTAAATCTTCCAAAATAAAATTTGCAGGCCCATTTGATTAGTTCATGAAAATGGGGTTTACTACAAGATTATGAAAGGGGGAAGAGTTCCCTTCGAAACTTGACTTGTATTGAAAAGTTTCTGAGAACAAAATGAGCAAATTTTATGGAATGTAACTATAGCCATATCAGTCTTAGTTTTTCTTAAAGCATGTTTTTCTCCCTTCTGAGGGTTTCTACAGCATTTTGAGGGATTTGTGGTTGAGTAGTGCACATAAATATAGGTGATGATTATACATCTAATGTCACATTTCATAATTTCCTTTAGCAAAACAGCAGAAAAATCCAGCTCGAGAAAAGTTGCTTTATGTCCATTTTTTCTCAAATATTCTGTATGTGTTTTCCCAAAGGGAAGGGAAAAGAGAGGGAAGATGATGCAATGGATCAATTTAACTAAGCAGTTGAATATAGTATTATTTAATTGAATCGAATTAAAAGCATTTGAAAGCATAGAAATAGATACAATTTGTTCAGAGCTCTAAGAGACCCTCTCCATTGTTTCTTTTCCTGGTAGAACATGGCCTTTCCTTTCCAGATACATGCATTGCTCATTAAGTGACAGCTAAATGCCTTGAGACTGACTTAGGTGCAATCTTAAGGATGAACTGAAACTGGTCGAAACGAGGGATTGGAAAACATCTCTGCAAAAGCCCAGAGTGTAAGTATTTTTGGCTTTGTGGAACCATATAATATCTATCACAACTAATCATGTCTATATGTGTAGCAGCTGGGGAGAAAGTATCAACAGATGGGGGTAGTTATGTCCCTATGAGAGATTACAAAACTGAGTAGGGGGCATGATTTTCCCTGTGACTCCTGCTTTAAACTCAAGTGTTAAAATGATTGGGTCAGATATTTGGTGTATGGATTCTTGGGTGGTACTCTCAGTGAACAGGAAAAGAAAGATATGCAAAAATTTTTTTTCAATAATTGTGGGATATGGTATCCTGTATCTACCACACAGAAAAGACAAAACAGTGGCAGGTAAGAGACCTACTTGCCTGCCAGCTGTACTGTTGCCACAGCCACCACTGGATTCTGTTCCTCTTGAGACCCATTCTTCCACCCAAACTTAGCCATCTCATCATCCTCCCTGTGGTCACCTTTTCCCTGCAACTCCAGGAGATCCCATAGGCAAAGGTACCACCCTTATTAGTCTGAAGAACAGGTAAAAAACTGGCCTCCAAGCTGAGCTGCCCCAATCCTCAGCCCCTCAGCCCTAGGGCACAACGAGTGCCCCTCCTCTTCTTATCTCACTACCAACAGGGAAGCTGTGTCCTGCCACCAGATCTTGTGGAATTCCACTGTTCTGGTACAGTCTCCATTAGCCATGGAGCATATAAGAGACCAGGCAGCCAGCTGAACTGCCACCAACCACTGGATTCTGTTCCCCCAAGACCCAGTCTGCTGCCCAACCCCACCCACCTCATCATCTTCCCTGTAGTCAGACCTTTCCCACAATTCTAGCAGACTCCTTAGGCACATTAGTCCAGGATGTATCTAGGTACCCAAATCCCCACAAACCTTAGCTGAGATGTGCTATTGGACCTAAAGACCTTCCGGACACAAGAACCCTTGGCCATTTAGGTCAGAAGACAATAAAGGAAACAAAAAACAAAGGAACAAAACACCCACCCAACAAACACAAGAATCAGCATCCAGACCTGTAATCATCCCAAATCCAGATGCCTAATCACCAGTGTAACGATACATTCAATAACTGAAAGGGCAATACAGAACCACTAGAACCCAGAGATACTATGGCTGCAAGACATGAACATTCCAACATAGCTGAAGTGAAATAAAATGATCTAATCAATAACTTTATGAAGATGATATCCATTTTTAAATAGAAAACGAAAAATTCCCTTAAGGAAAAGACAAACAAAAAATGGGAAAAATCAATAAATCCTTTAAGGAATGCAAAGAAAAGCAAGAATAAACTACCCAACAGATAAAGGAAGTGGTTCAAGACCTGAAAATTGATATAGAAGCAATAAAGAAAACACAAACTGATATAGGAGGGTCTAATATATATCTGTTGCTTTCATTGGTTAATTAATAAAGAAACTGCTTGGCCCTGATAGGACAGAAAATTAGGTAGATCTGTTGCTTTCATTGGTTAATTAATAAAGAAACTGCTTGGCCTGATAGGTCAGAACATAGGTGGGTGGAGTAGACAGAACAGAATGCTGGGAAGAAGGGAAGTGAGGCAGTCACTATGATTCTCCGACCAGTGACAGATGTAGGCTAGAATCCTTCCTGGTAGGCTACCACCTTGTGCTGCTGTACAGATTATTAGAAATGGGTTAATCAAGATGTGAGAGTTAGCCAGTAAGAGGCTAGAACTAATGGACCAGGCAGTGTTTAAAAGAATACAGTTTCCATGTAATTATTTAGGGGCATAAGCTAGCCAGGTGGCTGGGTGGCAGGAACGCAGCCCAGTGCTCCTTCTACAACAAACAGAGCCAATTCCAGAAAAGAAAAATCTGGATAAGTAAATAAGAACTACAGATGCAAGCATCACCAACATAATATAAAAGATGGAAGGGAGAATCTCAGGCATTTAAGATATGGTAGAAGAAAAGATTCATCAGTCAAAGAAAAATGTTAAATCTGAAAGATTCCTAACACTAAACATCTAGGAAATCTGGAATACCATAAAAAACTCAAACCTGAGAATAACAGGAATAGAAGGATAAGAATCCCCACTCAAAGGCACAGAAAATATATTCAACAAAATCAGAAGAAAACTTACCCAACCTTAAGAAGGACATGTCTATACAGTTACAAGAAGCTTACAGAACACCAAACAGACTGGATAAACAAAACAAAATAAAAAAATTCCCCTCACGACCTAATAACTAAAACATTAAACATACAGAATAAAGAAAAAATATTTGGACCAGCAAAGGAAAAATACCAAGTAACATATAAAGACAGGCCTATCAGAAGTATACATGACTACTAAATGAAGGCTCTGAAAGCCAGAAGAGCCTGAACTGATGTCTTGCTGACACCAAGAAACCACAGATGACAGCCCAGACTCCTACACTTAGCAAAATTTTCAATCATCATGATGGAGAAACCAAGATATTTAGACAAAATCAAGTTTGAACAATACTTATCTACAAAGCCAGTACTATAGAAGGTACTAGAAGGAAAACTCCAACCAAAGGAAGTAAGCTGTACCCACAAAAATACACTCAATAGATAACACCAGTAAAATGCAAAGAAGGGAAACACACACACACACACACACACACACACACAGATACACTACAACCACCACCACCAACAACAAAAAATAATAGGAATTAACAATCACTGGTAATTAATATCTCTAAATATTAATGGAGCCAACTCACCAATTAAAAGACACAGACTCTAACAGAATGGATATGAAAGCAGCATCTATCCTTATGTTGCTTACAAGAAACACATTTGAACTTCAGAGACACACAGTGCTTCAGAGTAAAGGAAAAGATTTTTCAATCAAATGTATTGACCGAGGTTTCTGTCCCACCAGGTCCCACAGTTGTTCAGTCCCAAAGAAATACACAGAGGTCTAAACCAGTCATAAACTAGTTGGCCTATTTTCTCAGGTTCTTATTAACTCTTATAACTTATATTAGCCCATAATTCTTGTCTGTGTTAGCCACATGGCTTGGTACCTTTTTTAGCGAGGCAGTCACATCTTGCTTGCTTTGTGTCTGGCTTCCTCTGTGTCTGGATGACTACTGCAGACTGACTCTTTCCTCTACCCAGAATTCTCCTGTTCTCATTGCTTTACTTCTATTTCCTACCTGGTTACTGGTCAATCAGAATTTTATTAAACAAGTACAAAAACCAAATCTTTACAGGGTAAAACCTTTGTCCAGAGCACTTCCCTCCCTTCTTTTTTCTTTACATCAAAAACTCTAAATGGAATCTCCCTTGTTTAGCTTTCTTCCTGACCATTATCCGTACAAATTGTAACCAACACTCTAAACAAAGAATATCCATAACCCATTTTTTGGGAATGTGGGTGTAATTTTCTAGACTGCTTCCTTTATTGGGGGTGCTGATAATCTTATGGAGACATAAAGAAAATTTTGAATTATGGTCAAGTCTTGACTGGAAAATTCTGTGAGGCTTGATCATCTATCTCAGCTAGCAGTCTTGAAACTGCACTGGATGTAGAACTCAGAGGAGCTTCTAACAGAGGTCTACTGAAACGTCAGATCATCTGGGCCATTTGCTCCTATTAGAGATTTCTCAGAGGACATTTCTTTATCAAACCTGATTTTTCTCAATCCAAAATGAATTCACAATCTCTCATTTCTTTGTGGAAACAAAAACAAAACCTCTTCTCTAATGCAACATATCTTTTGACTTAAATTTTGAAGTCAAAGCATTTTTAAAATATGTATGTTAAATTAATTCAGCAACATTTATAATCAAATGTCTTTTAGTAGCTGTTGTTCATTTCTCAGCATTCAAACAATTCAAAGAGAACATAATAACATACACTATCCAGAGTCTCTATCTATTTTCCATCTTTTCATGGCTTTATATTAAACTCTATTTCTTTTATTTTTAATTATAATTTTTGGCATTTTGAGACAGGATTTCTCTGTGTATCTTTGGCTGTCCTGAAACTCACTCTGTAGACCAGGTTGTCCTTGAAATCACAGAGATTGGCCAGCATCTGCCTCCCAAGTGCTGATATTAAATGTGTGGACCACCACACCTTGAACTCTGCCTCCCAAGTGTTGGGATTAAAGGTGTGTTGTCACCACACCTAACTACTCTCTTTCTCTTTTATTTTAAGGACTTTATCATTTTTATTTTCTCTCCCAAGCCTACATGTATTTTTAAACACACTGTAAACTCTTTAGAGGTTTTCTTCATCTGAATCTATTTTTACTGTATATCTCTTTTCTTCTAACCACATGAGTCTTTATTTTGCTAAGAAATATGGCTAGGATTAAAGCCGTAGTTGTTTTTTTTTTCTTTTCTTTTAAACACTGCTTGGCCCATTATATCTAGCCTTTTCTCGGCTAACTCTTGCACCTGGACTAGCCCATTTCTAATAATCTGTGTAGCCCACAAGCTGGCTTACCAGGAATGATTTTAACCTGTGTCTGCCTGGAATGGGAGAATCATGGCCGTAGTTTTGACAGCTGGATCCAACCCGTTCCTTAGGTTTCTGAGAGCCTAGCTTAATGGCGGAGGTACTGACTAAAGCCATGTTTATTGCTACAACTCTGTGGAGTTTCAAGGTCCCTAACACCACCAAGAAGCATGCTGTTGGAAATTCATAAACACCATTTAAGTGTTTGGAGGCAGGGACTCTTAAAAGAGCTGCAAAGTTTTGCAGCTAAAGCTGAGTCAGAAAGCCTCTCTTAAATCAGATGCAGTTGCCTCTAGCAAAGAGAGCAAACCCCCAAAATTGCTGCTACCAAGAAGCCATGCTTAATGCTATTATTTTGTGTCTAGAATTACTTTCCCAAGTTCTCTCAGGTTTTCTGTGGATGTAGTTGTCCACACGCTGAACACCAATTTTTTGGATGTGATGGCACACAAATTTAGTCCCAACACAAATGGACCTAAGAAGAAAATTGATGTAACTACCCTAATAGCTAATAAAATTGACTTCAGATCAAAATTAATCAAAAAATGAAGAACATTTCATATTCATCAAAGGAAAATCCCATCATAATGAAGTCTCAATTGTGAACATCTCTGCCACAAATACAAGGGCACACATATTTGTAAAACAAATATTACTAAAGCTTAAATCACACATAGAATCCTTCACATTAATAGTGCCAGACTTCAACACCCCTCTCACCAATGGACAGGTCTTTTAGACAGAAACTAAACAGAAAAATAATGGAACTAACAGATGCTATAACTCCAGTGGTCTAAACAGACATCTATAGAACATTTTACCCAAACACAAAAGAATATACCTTCTCAGCACCTCATGGAAACTTCTCTAAAACTGACCACATACTTTGTCAAGCAAACTTCAATAGACACACAAGAAGGGATGATGGAGGAAGGTCATTGGTTAATTAAATAAAGAAGCTGCTTGCCCTGATAGGTTAAAACATGCTGGGAGGAAGAGGAAGTGAGGTCAGACTTGACAGCTCTCCACTCTTGCGGGCAGAGGCGAGAGCTCTGCTCTCTGAGGCACATGCGATGAAGCTCCGACCCAGGATGGACATAGGCTAGAATCTTCCCGGTAAGACAGGTGCTCACTAAGACCGGTGCTCACAGATTATTAGAGATGGGTTGATCGGGATATCAGAATTAGCCAGTAAGGGCTAGAGCTAAAAGGCCAAGCAGTGTTTAAATGAATACAATTTGTGTGTTGTTATTTTGAGTATAAGCCGGAGGCGGCCGGGGTGCTGGAGTTGCACCCCCGCTGCTCTTGTTACTACAAAGGGAATAACCCCTGTATCTTATCTGATTACCATGTAATTACCATTATAACAACAAAACAAATTACAGAAAGCCCATAACCTCATGGAAACCAAACAGTGCTCAACTGAATCAAGGAAGAAATTAAGAAATAAATTAAAGACTTCCTAGAATTCAATGAAAATGAATGCACAACATACCCTAACTTATGGAACACAATGAAAGCAGTGATAAGAGGAAATTTCATAGCATTAAATGCCCACATAAAGAATTTGGAAAAATCTCACACTAGGAAGTTAGCAACACATCTGAAAGCTCTAGAACAAAAAGAAACAAACACATCCAAGAGGAGTAGATGAAATCAATAAAATAGAAACAAAGAGAACAATATAAAGAATCAATAAAACAGTTTGGTGTTTGAGAAATAAAACCCTTATACAAACTAAAGAGCAGAGAGAGAATATCCAAATTAAGAAAATTACAAACAAAAAGGGGGACATAACAACAGACATACTTCAAAAACTCATAAAATATAAAATAAACATACAATTTTATTGATAGGTACAATATACCAAAATTAAATCAAGAGTAAATTAACAATTTAAGTAGACCTATAACCCTTAAGGAAATAGAAGCTGTCTTTAAAAGTCCCCCTGCCAAAAGCCTAAGATCAGAGGATTTCAGTGCAGAGTTCTACCAGACTTTCAAAGAAGAACTAACACTCCTCAAATTGTTCCATGCAATAGAAACAGAAGGAACATTGCCAAATTCTTTTTATGAGGCTATTGCCACCCTGATACCCAAACCACCAAAAGATGCAACAACGAAAGAGAATTACAGACCGGTTTCTCCCATGAACATTGATGCAAAAATATTCAATAAAATGCTGGTAAACTGAATCCAAGAAAACATAAAAAAGATTATTTACAGTAATATAGTTTACAACCCAAAGATGCAGGGATAATTTGACATACAAAAAATTTTCAATGTAATCTACTATGTAAACAAAGTGAAAGAAAAATGATTTTCTCATTGAATGGTGAAAGAGTCTTTGATAAAATCTAACAATTCTTCATGATAAAAATCTTGGAGAGATCATGGATACAGGAATGTACCTAAACATAATAAAAGCAATATACAGCAAGCTGACAGCCAACATCAAACTAAGTGGAGAGAAACTCAAAGCATTTTCCCTAAAATCAGGAACAAGACAAGGCTGTCCATTCAATCATACCTATTTAATATAGTGCTTGAAGTTCTAGCTAAAGCAATAAGACAGCAAAAGTAGATAAAGGGGATACAAATTGGAAGAGAAGTCAAGGAATTGTTATTTGCAGATGATATGATACTGTACAAAAACACCCCCCCCCTCAAATCCCAAGGAACTCCTACAACTCATAAACACCTTCAATGATGTGGCTGGATATAAGATAAATTCAAAAAATATCAATAGCCCTCCTATATACAAATGGAGGAATGGAACATGGCCTGAGAAAGAAATGAGGGAAACAACACCCTTTACAATAGCCAGAAATAATATAAAGTGTTTTGGGGTAGTTCTAGCCAAACAAGTAAAAGACCTGTATGACAAGAACTTTAAGTCTTTGAAGAAATACTGTAGAAAGTATCAGAAGATGGGAAGATCTCCCATGCTTATGGATCAGTAGTATTAGCATAGTAAAAATGGCTATTCTTTCTAAAACAGTGTACAGATTCAATGCAACCCCCATAAAACTCTAATACAATATTTTAACGACCTTGAAAGAAAAATATTCAGCTTCATATGGAAAAACCAAACCAAACAAACAAACAAAAAATTCAGGATAGTGTACCAGGCTTTCTTTTGAGTACCAAGCCACTTCCAAATCATGAGGAGATTTAATATTAGTAATAAAAACTCAACTATCTTTTGCTCATTCCTTGCTAACTCTTATCACTTAATCTGTTTGTCTTGATCTCCATTTCGCCTAGTGGCTTTTTACCTTTCTTTCCTTCTGTATGTTCTACTTTTATTATTTCTCATGTCTGTCTGTCTGACATCTGCCTGGCGTCTGGCCCTGGGTGTCTCCCTCCTCTCCTTTTTCTTCTTTCTGCCTGCCAGTCCTGCCAATCCCTCATGCCTAACTAGTGGGCACTCAACTTTTTTGTTAGACCAATCAGGAGCCTTAGGTAGGCAAGGTGGAACAAATGCAACATATCTTTACATAATTAAAAACTGCATCACAAACAAATGTAGCACATCTTTTCACTATTAGCAAAGGCAACAAAAGCAAAAGTGACATACCTTCAAATAGTTAAAGTGATATTCTGCAACATCTACAAAAGTAATACATCTTTACATAATTAAAATAATATTTTATAACAGGAGAGCTAAAGTAATCCTGTACAATAAAGAAACTTTTGGAGGTATCACCATCTCTGATTTCAAGCACTATTACAGAACTATAGTAATAAAAGTCATGGTATTGGCATAAAAACAGACATGTGGATCAATGGAATTGACTCAAAGATCCTGATATAAATCCACAAAGCTATGAACACCTAATTTTTGACAAGGAGCCAAATTATACAATGGAAAAAAACAGAATATTCAAAAAATGGTTCTGGCATAACTGGATGTTGGCATGTAGAAGATGCAAACATCCATATCTATTGCTCTGAACAAAACTTAATTCCAAGTGGATCAAAGTTCTTAACATAAAGCCAGTTACACTGACCCTGATAAAGAGAAAGTTAGAAGTAGTCTTGAATGCACAGGACACCAGCAACACAGACACTGAGACTGACAATAAATGGGGCCTCATGAAACTGAAAAGCTTCTGTAAGGAAAAGAACACTGTCAACAAGACAAAACAGCAGCCTACAGAGTGGGAAAAGATTCTCACCAACCTTACATCAAACAGAGGGCTGCTATCCAAAATATATAAACAACTCAAGAAACTAGACATCAAAAACCAAGAACCAAATAATCCAATTAAAAATGGCGTACAGATCTAAACAGAGAATTCTCAATAGAAGAATCTCAAATGGCTATTACAGAATTGTTCAACATCCTTAGCCATGAGGGAAATGCAAATCAAACGGACACTGAGACTCCATCTTACACTTGTTAGAATAGCTAAGATAAAAACACTAATGACAATTTATGCCAGAGAGGATGCGGAGCAAGGGGAACACTTGTCCACTGCTGGTGGGAGTGTTAACTTGTACATCCCCTTTCTGATCAGAAACAGAGGAGTGGGTTGGGGAAGCAAGAGAAATATGGGGGAAGGATTGGGAGGAGAGCTAAATGTGGTCAGGATGTAAAGTAAATGAATAAATAAATATTTAATTAATAAAAAAGAAATAAAGAAAAAAGTGGCTGTTGGCTCCTAACTTATGCTATTTACCTTTTGCAGTTTTCCTTATTAATCTATACTATAATTTCCTGTCTTTTCTAGATGATTTATGGATAGTCTCCACTTTCTAGTAGTCTGTTTCTGATACTCTAAAGTTAAAATACTATGATAAATTCATATAGACATTAATTTTATATTGGGTTCTTTTCTCACAGATTATGTGTTTTATTTATGGTTTTTTCAATCTCTTCCACTCATTCTAAGAGAAATATTGTTTGCCTGTGAAGACCCATAATAGACAATTTTTTTCAGATTGGTGTTGAGAAAAGTTTGAGGCATATGTTTGAGGCAGCTGAATATTCCTTTTCTGTAACCAATTGAAATGTAGTTACCCAATTTTATATCAGGTTACATCTCAGTAATTTTTGATTTTTAAAAGGTCTTTGTAGACTAGAGAAACTATTTCTCCCATCTTATTGTTTGATCTTCGAGTTGAGACTGTTTTCTCCAGTTTATTATTTGATTTCTGATTTTATTTACATGATTTTTACTTCACAAAACTTTAGCATGCTCCTCACCAATCCTATCAATCAAAATTCAGAATTTTGCCTCCTAAACTAATATGACGAAGCCTGGGCTTGCAAGAGGCAGAGGGGGAAGAGTTGAAGAGTCCAACATCAGGGATCTCACTGTTTTCTCCGATGAGTGAGTTTTATAAAGCTTGCAACTGAAAGATCCTAACTATGGCATAACTACATACATGTACACATACATGCATGAGAAAAACAGCAGGAATGCTATAAAAGAGCTGCAAATACCACAGAGGCCCAGAGACAACCAAATAATTGGAAAAGTTTTATTGCTTGATGGCATTGAAGTAAATCATTCAGGTTAGATTTTTTTGGTTAGCAGAGATGTGAGATAAGAACAGCATGACATGATGTTCACAGGTAGAAGATTCTAGGTTCAATTTGTGGATAGTGCAATACTGTATGTAGCAGAGCCACGGGGTTTTCAAGGAAGAACAGTGGGGGACTGTATGGAATCAGTGTAAAGAATCTTACTATTCCCTCACAGCAGAAACCTGGAAGGCATAGAAGAGGTTCTGACAGTGCATCTGGCATTTCCACCATCGCGGAAATGTCAGTGTTTGCTGTTCAGTGAAGTGATGGTAGCAGTTAGAAAGTGAATAAGTTGGGAACAGAGACATGCCAGCCACGTGATCCCTGGAAATGCGAGGAAATGGGAACAGGCATCAAATATCTGCTGTGGTCCTTTGAGGGGATATTGATGTAGTTATAAGGAATATTGATAAGCCACTGGGAGTAGTGGGCATAACACTTCTACCAAGTCTAAATAACAAAAGACATTACTAAAATTACTTTGATCTTGGTGGATCAGTTAACTGTGCATCTTTTTTTCTGCAAGGTTCCACATTCAATTTTGGTAGGAAAACTCACCTAGATACACACTGATTAAAATCCCTATTATTCTCACCACCTCATCTCTGTTCCTCCTCTTCAGAGCCCTTAGAATTTCTTTTAGATGGGGTCTAACAAACATGTAGAGCAAATAATAATTTTAAGGAACTATAAATGATTTGTCAGCCCCCTGTACCCTCAGGCCTCTATTTGGCCTCATGTGGCAGTACTTACCCAAGGGAGAGTGGCTTCCAACAGGGTCCTTTAAGAACTAGAGTTGTTGGACAAATCCAGACAAGAATAAATGCATTACAACAATTCAGTTCTACACATCAGCTATGTGCAGTCAGTGTCACCATATTAAGGGTGGCAGATTCAAAGAAAGACACAGTCCAGGAGCTGAAAATGTTCCCACTTTCTGAAGCCCACCATCTTCCAGAATAACTTATTCTATTCCACTCTTTTCAATCTTCTGCAGTTTGTCACTTCACAAATTATAGGAACTGGCTGTGATCTCAAAAACTGCAGTAGCACAAAATTCTGGGATTAATTCTCTATTTCGCTTGTCTTGATTAGATAATAACTAAATGTTTTGTTAGAAAACTATCCTTAATAAGCAACTAGATTAGAATAATTGTCTTCTCCTTGGATTTTTTGGAAAAATAGTGCTCACCCTTAAGAGCATAATACAATTAAAAAGGAGCTCAAAGTACTACTCAGACCAACCCCTATTCTTAGAGATTCTGATTAAATCAGTTGGAATTGAACCTGAGCATGGGTTTGTTTTAAAGTTCCCTTTAGATAGCTCTAAACTCTAGTCATGATGCAGAGAGACTACTCTATACTCTTAAGAAGGCTCAGTGAGTCACTCTGAGAAGACTGTATGTGTAAGGAATGATTTTATCCAACCCTATGGCTCACAGTGCTATCTGCTATTACCTGGTTTCTGCAATAGGTTTCTTGTATAGGGAAATGCTGGATGAACTTGGGCAATGTGTTAGTTACTTTCCACATTATTGTAATAAAATAGATAACAAGAAGCAGCACAAAAGGATGGATAGTTTATATTGGTTTTTCAGATTGACAAAATATATTATGGTTAGGCAAAAAGGTACAGAATCATGAAACAGCTTAGCCGTGTTGAGTCTACACTTAGGAGCAGACAGGAAGGAGGCTGGGCTAAGAACTCTCAAGGCCCGCATCTAGTGATGCGCAACCATCTAGGCCAGTTGAGGTCTATGTGTCCAAATACAGGAGCCTATTGGAGATGTTTTACTTTCAAATCACAACCGGTGGCATATTGGGAGAAGCGAAAACTGGGAGAAGTGGCCACTTTCATTATGTTTCTCTCTCTACTCCACGCAACACTTGGAGTCTTCCTCAGGACCTACAGTCAAAAGGGATAATATACTCCATGAACTTAAAGGAAAGTGTATTTATGGAGTATGCAGAAGGATGGTGTAATGTAAAGTAGCTTTTGTAGAAATTATGTGGTTCTTTGGATTTCATGGTAGCAACCCACTTTAGATTCTAAAGGCTATTTTGAATCTCTCTGCACCATGACTAGGGTTTAGAACCATCAAGGGGAACTTTAAAACTCAACCCATATGCAGGTTCAGTCCCAACTAATTAAATCAGAATCTCTAAGCGTGGGGATTGGCCTGAGCATTACCTTAAACTCCTCGAGTAATTGTATTATGCACTTAAGCTATTTCCCATGTTTCATCTTTTAAAAAACTAGCCCCATGAAAAGTAAAACTGTGGATGAAAATCATGTCGAGGACAGCATCCCTTTCTGGCACACAGTCTCCTCTTTCATGATGTTCAGCTTCTTGCTTCCTCCTGTCTGCCATCATTTTCTTTTAATTCTGTATCCAGGAATTAACACTAGTTTGATTGTACGCGTTCCCTCATTTGCCTAGATTATCTTCCTTCTCTTCTTGTTCCATGGAAACTAATTGTCAGTCTGTGAGCATCTTCAATGGTGATTATAAAAAGAAAACTGAGGTGCTAATTTTATAATCTCTTGTGATGTCATAATGTTTTATATGACTGAAAAACCCGTGGGCCAATTTATTAGCTACCCTTTGTCTGCTTTTGATGCCAATCTCTCTCTTGTTTGTTTTTCTTGTTTTGTTTTGTTTTTTGTTTTTTTCAGAAAGGGTTTCTCTGAGTAACAGACCTAGCTACCCTGAAACTAGTTCTTATAGACCATACTGGCCTCTAACTCAAAGAGATCCACCTGCCTCTGCTTCCTGAGTGCTGTGTTTAAAGGCATGTGCCACCACCGACCAGCCTGAACACAGTTCTTTACAACAAACACTTTAGAATCCTTCTATAACCCCCTTATAAGACCACAGAATTCAGCCCTCTCCATTAGGTATTTTTATGTAAGTGCCTAGAAAGGATTTTTTTCCATGTTAGGAACTTGAGCTGGATTAACTCCAGTATAAGCATCAAAGAGAAGGGGTTGAAAGCTGTGAAGTATATGGGATGAGATAGGACATATGAGCGAATTCTCACACTTCTGTTTTTAGGATCTTATTGGTCCTTTCCACTTCTTCACACATCCAACCTGTTTCAATTTATTTACTCCTTGCATTGAAAGTACTAAGGATGAATTTAAGGTCTGAAAACACTTAGACTAGACTGTTTTTCAGTTGATTCTCATAGCCAGTATGAATGAAGAGTTTGCAACTAAGTCCCCATTTAATTCATTTCTGTCGGTCTCTCTAGTATTTATCTGTCTATCTATCTGTCATCTGTCTGTCTGTCTGTCTATCTATCTACCTATTATCCATCCACACATCCACATATAGATGCACACACACACACACACACACACACACACACACACACACACACACACACTTTTTTATATTTCTAGTAATGGAATCCAGGGCTTTGAGTATAACTGGGAAACATCTAGCACTGAGCTACATCCATAGCCTTCCATTTTCTTCAATTTTGTTTTGTTGTTTAAGTTCCCTTTGGTTCTAATTTCTTCTATTTCAGTGATTCTAGCTTTAAAGAATATTAGTTCTTCATGAGTGAGTCTTTCATAGTCAGTGTGTGTGTGTGTGTGTGTGTGTGTGTGTGTGTATCTTTAGTATTACCAGAGGATGAGAAAATGCAGAAGACTGTACCTTGATATTTGCCCAGACCTGCACGGTAAGGGACTCTGTAGACTTGGTTGGGTGCTCTGTCTTTGTCACTTCATGTAGTTTTACATTATAATAACCTGCCCTTACTCAAACTCTAAGAAAAATAAAAACAAACTTCATTTTAAGCAGATCATTTTTCCAAGTATTAACAATAGTAATTATCACAACAAGGTTATTTGTGATAAATAATCACTTACTAATGAGTTGTCTTAGGATTTTCACTATGATTAAATGCTTTTTGAGGATATCCAGTCATGTTGTCATTCACAGGGTGTAAAAACCATGACAGAGAATTTAGTCTGCTGAATTGGAGTAGGGAGGGGCTTGCCGTAAAGAGAAAACCTTTTACTTCAAATCTGTCAGAGTCAAGTCATGCTGAAGCCTACCTCTTTCCTATTAAGCCTATACTTATTAACTTTAAAAATACAAACGTTGAATATTCTAAGAATATTAGTAGGTACTCAAGATATTTTTAACATCTATTTGTTTCTTAATTTATGCAATTTATATATAGATTTCCCCATGAGTGTATGTGTTTATACATGCATGTGTATGTATTCATATAGGTGGGAGATTCTCTTCTTTACTGTGTAACTTCCAAGGATCAAACCCAATTACCAAACTTGGTGGCAAGTGCCTTTAACTGCCAAGCCTTCTCTCTGTCCCACAGTATCAAAGAATATTTATAAGTAAATGCTAAAGAATATAAACATCCTGTCGGGTATTTTTAAAGACAAGACTTCTAATCAATAAACTGTATAAGTAATATCAATTAGTTAGTAGTTGGCATATTTACAAGTGTGCTGATATGAGTCATTTTATTTGCTCCTCTCATCTATCTCAGGGCATAAAAAAACTTTGTTTTGCTTGTTTTGCCATAGAGGCCAAGAACAAATGACTTGAATATCACTATATGGTTCAAAAGGGAGGGATTTGAGCTAAAGGGCAAAGTGTTCTAGTGCGAGTCTCGTGAAATTTTGTGATGCAATGTAAGGAAGTTTTGAGGACTGAGCACCAAAGGCTCTACACACTTCCACATGTACACACATACACACAGATACAAAACTCTCACAGTAACAGGAAAAAAAAACACATTTGGAAGTTAACACTGAGACAATCCCAAATGCCTGTCCCTGTGACACCTAGATAAACCACTACATAGAAGAGTAACAGATGCCATCTTGTTTGGCATGAGGTCAAAAGGAAGAAGATATTCCTGATGACCAGGCAGTAGGCTTTAAGTATACACCATTAGTGTGACTGATTTCTCTCTCTCTCTCTCTCTCTCTCTCTCTCTCTCTCTCTCCTTTCTATTTTTTTTGACAGTGGTAGAAACCAGACTAAGTGCTTTGTGTCTGCACTACCAATGAGCCGAAGCCCTCTGAAATCTTATCATCGTTAATAAATATAGGTGCTAATCTTCAAGGGCTACAGTATTACTGAGATGTAATGGTGTAATTCCCAGAAGAACAACTGAGGCCCATGGTGAATGTTTAAGTAAAGCTTTAGTGAGAGAGGGACAGAAAGGTCAGAGACTCTTGGCCTTTAGAAGTTGCTTTTCCTTAGGTTTTAGCAACAATGGGTAACAGTCTGAGGGGCAAGCCTGGCTTGATGCCAGGATGTTTAAGAGTACAATCTAAAAGTAATTTTTGCATTTAAACAATTGGAGAAAATTCAAAAGAAGAATAACATTTTGTGACATGGGAATATTCCACATATCTCTCATCTCATCCTCTGTTGCATATTGAATCATTTCCATGCCCATTGGTTTATGTATTTTCTGTGGCCATTTCCAGACTGTGAAGGCAAAGATGAATAGTTATAAGTTGTTTCCATAGCCTAAAATATCTACTTTCTGGACTTTTACAGAAAATGTTTGCTGATCCCTAATATCTGGACTCTTTGTTCTCAATTGTAGGTCTACCACATGGAGTATTGTCTAAACAATATAGTCTTCTAAGGTTTTCTACTGTTACTATCTGTTTTCAGCCTTCTACATACTTATATATTTCTAATCTTGTAGAGGGGAAAAGTGGATATGGTTCTAGATGCACAGCTGGAGTGAAGGAAAGATGGAATTTAAAAGGCATTAAGGCTGTCCTGATACTGAAAGTGAACATATAAAAATAGTTGTCCAAGCTCGGAACTGAAGTCCTGAGATCAACTATCTATCAATCTTAAATGGGCAATTTTCTGTAGTATTATTTTGTCTTTCCAGGGTGGAAATACCCTGTTATCAGCTAAGATGTCCACCTGTCAAATTGCTATATTGAAATCCTACCCCACACTGTGATCATATTTGAAATAGGACTTACGAGAGGTAATTAATCTTTTCATAGGGATATTATTCTCACCATAAGGATCCCATGTGATTTATGCCTTTATAAGTTGAGGTAGCTGGGAGCTTGATTTTCCTCTCTGCCATGCTAGGACACAGCAAGAATCCCTCCCTCCAAATGAGGCTGACCCCCTGACCCCTCCATCCTGGACTTCCAGATAATAAATCTCTGTCGTTAAGTCATTCAATCTCTGGTATTTTGTTCTGGCAGCCTGAGCTAAATAATTAGGACCCAAGGCTGAGAAAAGAAAGGAGGGGTGCTTGTATTTATTCCCTTTGTATTTGATATGTTAGGTGGGAAGCCAGGAGAGAGAGAGCTCAGCACAGGAAGTCCTTTGAGTGGTGGTATCAGAAGAGTAACAGTACTTATGGTAGTGACAATAAGTGGTAGCAAAGGAGGATCCTAGCAGTAACAGCCAGGTGCTTGAGTACAAAATACCATACCCAAGTAAAGGTCATTTCAAGCGCAGTCCTGGAAAAGCAGAGTTATCTACTGAGGACTCAGAAGGCAGAACTCAGAAAGAAGGGATTAAATGGCATCTATTGGGCGAACATGAACAAGTTGGACCCTAAGCTAGCCAGTATTGTACCACACCTTTTGAATATGAAGGTATGATAATGGGCTTACCAAGACTAGGGACAGGGGGACTCACAGTCTTTCAGCTTGGGATTTGGGGGGGCAGTGTTAGGTGTGGTGTCCTTTCTACAGTGTTAATGCACTGTGGAATGACAGCCATGAATCTCTAGTGTTGCACTAATCAAATTACCACACATGTTGTGGCCTGAAGCAAAACTGATCAGGTGACCACATGTAGGGGTGAAGTCTGGTAGGTTCAGCACAGAATTTGGAAGGCCAAACACAGTCTCAGTTTTGACTGGAAGGTCAAGGGAGGAATTGCTTCTGACCATATTCAGGCTATTTCAAACTCCAGTTCCCTCGGATGGCAGTACAGTGGTCCACCCATCCACACAGCTGCATTTCTTCCATCTCATCTCGCAGAGTCCATTTTCATATGACAGGTTAAGAGTAGAGAATGAAGTTTTTCTGCTGCTCCAAGAGTCTTTGAATTTCTTCTTTTCCTCTAAAAACCATAACAATGCCTGTGATTGGGTTGGATCCATCCAACAGTTCTGAAAAATCTATTTCAAAATCAACTTAGTGGTCATTAATTCTGCCCAGGCATGTCAGTTGTGTCACACAGGGAGTTCTCAAGCATGATGCTTGGAGTCAGAGGATTTGGGGATAGACATGTGGAATACAGTATGGGGGAAGGGGACATTTTTGTCTTTACAAAGGAAGAGAAGGACATGCTAAAGGCTAACCTCTGAGAGATACAGGTTTCATGTCCCAAGAAAGTGATCAGAGAGTCTATCAGTGAGTGTTCCACTTATCCTGCTGTTAAATTAATGAACCTGAAGTCACTAGAGTCCTCAGGCTCCACCCAGGAACTTCTTCCAATTACAAATTTGAATGACCATAGATACAGTTTACTGATCTTCTTATCAGAAATTATTAGGAGAGCAACATTTAAATGAAGAAAAAGACCGGATTTCCATATGATTTACATAATTTCTAAAGTATTTGCCATATTCAATGTTTTCCTCAAGACTCCAGGCATACTTGTATTTTCTTTTTAAAGTCATTGTCCATAATAAAAAAATAAAACCCCACTGTCTTACCCTGTTAACGACCGGGGATGATTTTGGTAACTGTGGGATTATTTTTTGTAATTCATTTGATATTTATTTTTTTAATCACATTTAAATTTGCATGCATTTGATTTTATTCATTTTAGGATTTCTCATTATATTTACTTCATTGGTTTCAACACTTCCTGAAAACCTTTGGTTTATATGTACTTATCTTTAATTAATTTCAATTTCAAAGTTACTTAGAGCTTTGGAACACACTTGTTTCTTTCCAACAACCTTCTGTGGTCTTGGATTATTTTTGATTGATTTGTTGTAGCTTTGCCTTCTCCAGTCTCATTCAGTGTTCCTGCGCTGTGAAGGGGCCCTGCAAACATGGCCACTATTACAAAAGAAGTCATTTAACTGGGGGCTTGCTTACTGTTTCAGAGGTTACTTCCCTATCATCATGGTGGCAGCATGCAGGTGTGGTGCTGTAGGAGTAGGTGAGAATTCTGTATCCTTGTCCATAGGCACAGGGAGGAAAGGAGAGAGAAAGAGAGAGGAGAGAGAGAGAGAGAGAGAGAGAGAGAGAGAGAGAGAGAGAGAGAGAGAGAGAGATTGATCTGGGCTTGCCTTGGGCTTTCAAAAACTCAGAGCACACCCAAGTAACACACTTTCTTCCACAAGGCCATGCCTCCTAAGCCTCCTACTCCTTCTAATTCTATTAAAGAATTCTACTTCCTGGTGACAAAGTGTTCAAATATATGAGCCTATGGAAACCATTCTTATTCAACTCTGCAGTATATATATGCAATATACAGATTGTGCCCTTGGCATCTCCCATTTTATAATGTAAACTTTAGCCTCTCTTTGTCTCTCATGGCTGCCTTGAAGCTGCTTTCTTCCTTCTTCTATTTTAAAAATATATTTCTAATTTAATTTTAGTTGCTCAACTTGAACTTAAACATTTAAAACAATTGTTTTGGCTTATCCATCCACATTTTTCTCTTTCATTTATAATCAAGCTTTATATATATGTATATATATATACATATATACATATATATATTTACAGTTTTGCTTATTGTCTGAGTTAGGGTTTCTATTGCCATGAAGAGACACCATAACGGTAGCAACTGGGCAACTGGTAAAGGAAAACATTTCATTGGGGCTGGTTTATGGTTTCAGAGGTTTAGTCCATTATCGTCATGGAGACAGGGAAGCTTGTAGGTGGACATGGCACTGGAGGCAGAGCTGAGAGACCTACATCTTGATCTGCAGGCAAGAGGAAGTGAACTAAGACTCTGGGGTGGTTTGAGCAAACATGAAACATCAAAGTCTTCCTCCTGAGTGACATACTTCTTCCATCAAGGCCACACCTACTTGATCAAGGCCACACCTCCTAATAGAGCTATTCTCTATAAGCTAAAGAGGGCCAATTACATTCAAACGACCATACTTATTATTCTATATCATAAATTCCTATCTTTTCTAGCAGGTATTTGAAGATTCTGCACCATTTCAAGCAGTCTGCTTCTGATATTCAAAGGTTAAAATCTCATGATCTAAAGTCATGCAGACATTGATTATACATCAAGTTCAGTTCTCAAAAAACATTTAGCCATCGTTTTTGATTTGTGCCTCTTTTAGCATCTTTTGCTCATTAGAATAGGAACATTGTCTCCTGGTCTCCTGGTGAAGACCCATAATAGACAGTTATTCTATAGATCTGAGGTGAGAAAAAAATGTTCATGTTTTTGAGGTGCCTTCATATAATTTTCTATTAATTTTTAAAGTGTTTTCCCCAATTTTGTATCACATTATTTATCTGTTCTGTTTTGATTGTATCCTATAGATGTAGGTTGAATCTATGTTCTCCAGTTTATTATTCGATTTCTGATTTTGTTTACATGATTTTATTTCAGAAAATGCTAATGCACTTTTCATCAATCTTTTCTAAAGAGTTTGAATTTTGAAAGCTAGCCTGATAGGTTTTCTTTAAACTCCACTCTAATGCTTGTGTAATTACAATTCATGGTTACATTAGTGATATTTGATTTTTTTCTAATGTAGAATGAATATCACGTCCTATAAGTATCCATAAAACTTTATTGACAATCCTGAGATGCCATGTCCTATCTGTTTGTCTAGCACAGTTATAAAATCATTAGAGTATATTTTATTAGAAAACATGTAGGTAAATAAACTATGTCACATAGTACTTGTAAGAATCTAAACTGGTACAATTATAGTTGATAAATATGAATATCCAAGAATAGTACAAAGATGTAGGCATGTATATGCATATGTGTGCATCTGCACATTTATATGTACCATGAAAATACACACAATTGTATAGTCATATACGCATATATATTGAACATATGTATATATTGCCATAATTGCACACACATGTATTGAACATACGTATAGTCATGATTATATACTCATATATTGTATACAGATATATTCAATATATAATAATAATTGTATTAATATTTTTTAGTGTATCTAGTAACAATTGTATGCATATATTAAACACATACATATATAGTCATAATTGTACACACAGATATTGAATACATTACAAAGCAGCAGCAGCCATTAGTTTTTAAATTCTAAGAACTATAACTTATCTGAGACATGGATAACTCCCAATCTAAGAAAACAAAACTACGGGGTGAGTTTAGATTTTTCATGTGTCACAGAGCAAAAAAAGTGTTAAAAATCAATATAATCATGACAAAATAGAATGGAAGACATCTTGAAGAAGCAACCAATTGCAATAGTGAAGCAGCAAACTGAATCAAAGCAAACATTGTATGAACATATTGACAGACACATCTGCGAGTTGGTAGTGATACAAGCAAGACGGCATCTGTGGTTGTGCAAATTAAGGCACTTCTTCTCAGAGCTACATCAGCAAATTCAGAAGACACAGTAAAATTAGAAAACTCATCCTGAAATGTAAATACCAAAGCTTTCATATATAACATAGAAAAACATAAAAATTTATTCAACTTATCTGACTTAATTTTATTTCCTGACTTAATTTTATAAGAGAAAATAAACCTTTATTAATAGTCCAGTCTGGCAGCCAAGTCCTTAATGAAGCACTGAGAAAAACCCTGGAATCTTAGCTATTCTTCAAGGTAACTTGCAGGAACCCGTACAAAGAAACCAGTGTCTCAAAACAAAACAAAACAAAACAAAAAACAAAAAACAAAATAAAAACAAAAACAAAACAAAACAAAAAAGACTGCAAGCACAAAGATTATAAGGCTTCCAAATTATCAGAGATTAAAATAGTGTAACAATCAAAGGAAATATTTTGACGTTCATTGAACCACATGATCTAAGAAATTGTGAAATACATTTTAGAACCACTATGGACATTTAGAAGATAGACGATAATGATAATTTTCTTTTATAGAATAATGCTTTTATTTTTAAGATGCATGATGAAATATTTAGGGATGAAGTATATTGTTGCTGCTGCTGAATCATTTCCATATTGTTCACAGAAAGCCCAGTAATTTCAAGACATGTAAAGAACAAATGTGGCAAAATGCTAACACGTATTAAGGGTAACAAAATCTTCACATGTTGGTTGTGCCGATCATTCAACTTTACTGTGTTTTAGAATTTTCAAAATATGATCTGAAGAATAAAAAGTTAGGCACAGGTTGATATAACGAAGGTCTATGCCAGCCACATTCCACTGAGCATTTCCCATTGTGTCAGTCAATGGTTTGATGGATTAGGATCTTTCAAGTACAGTCACTCTTCCCTGTCTGTAGGTTATATACCTGTGGTTCCTAAAGAGCCAATTTATTAAGATGAAAGGCTTATTTTTGCTCTTGGTTTTAGGGGGTCCAAGGTTGATTTGCCTTGTTGCTTTTATGCCTGTGGCAAAGCAGAACAGTGTGGCAGTGGTATATGATTCTACAAAAGCATTTACTTCATAGAAAAGCTAGAAAACAAAAGAGGAGAGTCCTGGATTCTACGATTCCTCTCAAGACAGAGCTCTAATGACCACAGATCTCCATTAGACTTTACATTCTAAATGCTCTATGACCTCCAATAGTGTTTTTTTTCTAGTAGCAGACCTTTATGATGTGAATATTTGGGGAATATCTAACAACTAAGGATAGTATATGCAGATGTTTTTCTCATCATCTTTCCTAATCAATATAACGTAGCAGATAGATAGTTATATTGTATTAGGTGTAATCTGGAGATAATTACATGAAAGGATTATATAGATTCTGGGAAATGATAATTTGTGGATGTTCAGCACCTGTGGCTTATAGTATTGGGTCATCCTAAAGGAGGTGAGAATCAAGTTGTACACGATTTACCATGACTGAGATGACTTGAGCAGAACTGCCAACATACTCAGCAAAGAATTCACAGATTTTAAATAAAATTTATTTTGCACGCCCATTTCTGATGATGTCCAGTTGTTGTTTAGTCTGCACCACAATTTCCTCTTGTTCTTTCTGTTAAACACTATCACCTAAGTCACCTCTTAGAAGAGTGACACGCATGCATTCCTTGAGCACTGAACAACAGATTTCGTCCTCTATCCCACACCACTGTTAGTTTCTCTTTCGTTCTGTGGCCTCTCTGCTTCCCTAACTTTTTTTCTTTAATTTATTTTCATTTCCAATTTTTCCCTTGCCCCAAAGATCGCAGAAAGATTCATAAAAACAAACAGAACACAACAGAAAACCACCAGAGTTTATTAGTCAACAGAACTATTAAATTATTTTTAACTTTTAAGAACTTATATAAAAATTCATCCCATTTGCAAACTTTGACAAACTTTCACTAAAGTGTCATAGGGGATACTGATAGTGCGTACATATTCATTTAAATGTATCTTGTAATTAAAAATACAAAAGTAAATGGGGTATGAAAGGTCTAAGATCACTGAGCCTATATAATTACCACCCCAACCCCCAACCTCATACCCGTTATAACCTCTCCTAATTGATGTCCTTAACTCTGAGGACAAACTTTGCTGTGAAAGAGGATATTGTCTTCTAGAATATTCCCAGCTTTTAAGAATCAGCAATAATGTAATAGCCAGAACCTGGAAACAACCTAGATGCCCTTCAATGGAAGAATGGATGAAAAAAGTATGGAATATATACATATTAGAGTACTACTCAGCCGTAAAAAACAATGACTTCTTGAATTTTGTATGCAAATGGATGAAAATAGAAAACACTATCCTGAGTGAGGTAAGCCAGACCCAAAAAGAGGAACATGGGATGTACTCACTCATATTTGGTTTCTAGCCATAAATAAAGGACATTGAGCCTATAATTCGTGATCCTAGAAAAGCTAAATAAGAAGGTGAACCCAAAGAAAAACATATAGGCATCCTCCTGAATAATAACCTTCATCAGGCGATGAAAGGAGACAGAGACAGAGACCCACATTGGAGCACCGGACAGAAATCTCAAGGTCCAAATCAAAAGCAGATGGAGAGAGAGCACGAGAAAGGAACTCAGGACCGCAAGGGGTGCACCCACACACTGAGACAAAGGGGATGTTCTTTCGGGAACTCACCAAGGCCAGCTGGCCTGGGTCTGAAAAAGCATGGGATAAAACTGGACTCGCTGATCATAGCGGTCAATGATGACTACTGAGAAATCAAGAACAATGGTGATGGGTTTTTGATCCTACTTCATGTACTAGCTTTGTGGGAGCCCAGGCAGTTTGGATGCTCACCTTATTAGACCTGGAAGGAGGTGGGTGGTCCTTGGACTTCCCACAGGGCAGGGAACCCTGATTGCTCTTTGGGCTGATGAGGGAGGGGGACTTGTTTGGGGGAGGGGGAGGGAAATGGGAGGCGCTGGCGGGGAGGAGGCAGAAATCTTTAATAAATAAATTTAAAAAAATAAAAATAAATAAATAAAAAAATTAAAAAAGGAATATTTCCAGCTGTCATGGGGGTAATGTTCTTTCTATGGGATCTTGTAAAACTAAAATGATGGTTACGTTTCAAGATTACTGTCTTTATAATTGCAAATATTCTCTGAGTAGCAGATAGGCTTTTTCTGAAGCTCTTATCTGAAGTTCTGGCCAGAACGTTATAAGAAGGTACACCATCTTAGCTAGTGAAGTTGGAATCATTTCGAGCAGCTGGTACCTAAAACCAATCTTAAAGTAGCCCTAACAGCATTATAACGTCATATGATATCAACCAGGTGGAATTGCTGTTGTCGGCCCCATCTTTTTCCTGGAACCTTCAAAGATTACTGCAGAAAAATTTATTGTTCATTGTGGGAAACTTAAACATTATTCACACAGACATATATTCAATGAAAGGGATGATAGAGACAAAAATAGGTATGGAGAGAAGTAAAATTTTGCCTAAATTCTTTGGGCACCAGATGTAGACGGGTGCTATAAAGTAGCCACACTAGCTCAGAATTGAATATAATAAGTAGTTCTTTATTGAGGGGTAGACTCACAGATCATAGTTCTCTGTATGAGCAGGAAACAGCAACCGAATCCACCA
>NC_022029.1:38533914-38561141 GCF_000317375.1 Microtus ochrogaster
ATAATTGGTTTCTAGCATAAATAAAGGACATTGAGTCTATAATTTGTGATCCTAAAGAAGCTAATTAAGAAGAACCTTCATCTGGCGATGGATGGAGATAGAGACAGAGACCCACATTGGAGCACCGGAATGAGCTCCCAAAGTCCCAATGAGGAGCAGAAGGAGGGAGAACGTGAACTGGTATCTTAAAGGTTGAAAAGTTCCCAAGCAGTGTTCCATACAAAATGTAACTAAACCTTGAAATCTACATGATGAGCTCATTGTTTTTATTTGAAAAACAATATGGGGGACTGCATTTCTACTGTTGAGGTGGAGAAATGGATGCCATTTTTGTGTGTTGTCAATTGTTGTAAGTGGAAATTATTCTTGTGAGAACACTGCTTCTGACAATTTCACTGGGTGATTTATTCAAGGTTTCTTGGTATTTATTTTGACCTATTACACATTAAAAATACATTTAATGTTTTATTGTATTTGTTTAAAGATCTAGTGAATCCTCATTTATGCTTATGAGCACGAAAGTTCATTTTGTCAACTAAACATGGATTTTTTTTTACTGCAAGTATTGTACATGATGTAATCCAATAAAGTTAAACAGCAATTTTTAAATCAGCCAGGAGAAATCTATGTTCTGGTTTATTCCACAATGAGCCAGGCAATTTAAGAGAGAAAAGATGTTTCAGACTTATACAAGACTAAATTGAGTCTACCAGACCATGAATCCAAATTCAGAACCCTGAAAATTCTGATTCTATTATCTGTAGACTTGAAATGTTTATTAAGGTCAAGAATCATGCAGAGTTAATTATAAGGTATTGAGACATGAACCTACACAATCTGCTACTGAGAACACAAGCAAAATGAAAAATTCTGTATGGTTGTAGATAAAGGGAAAAGTTTTGTTGAAGAAGTATCTCCCAAGTCTTGAAATAAAAAGGAACCAGTCTAAAACATGGATGTTAAATGGAGGTTATGATGCCATGAGACACAGCATGGAAGGAAACTTAGTTACAGGTAGATATTTGATGGTGGAAGGTGTAATTGGGTGGCTCTTCACAAAGCAGAAGTCACACCCAGAATTTATTCAGTATGCATTCGGATATGGACATCATTTCAAGACGTGGCCCTGGCTAGGCATGAGGAATAGTCCTCACAAAACATTGTTGGAGACATTTAGATGGAGCTACTTTTATATGTCTCTGCAATGTTCAAACTTCTTTGCTTCATTTTGGGGGTGTGCGAGTGGATTTTTAGCTTCTAACTGGTGGCTTGCTGAGGGTGTCCAAATGCCTAGAGAAATTGCTTCCTAGTGTGAAATCTACCTAACTTCAGGAAATAAGATTTGAAATCTTAGGGAGTAATCTTTGATGAAGAAGAGAGGAGCTGCTAAGAAGCTAGAGAGGGATTTTACAAAATACAGTGGAGGCTGCTGTGTGAGATCCTGCTGTGTTGTAGGGAGCATGGACTTTATTTTTTTTTTTTTAAATCAAGAACTGTTGCCTTCAAATCTTGGACCTCCTCCTCCCTCAGAATGTTGATTTGAGACAGTTGCTTGAACACTCTGAGCCTCATGTTCTTTGCTCCTTTCTAAAATGGCACAAGATGCCTTTCAAGGCTGTCATGAGGATCATGTGAGGTAATGTTTACAGCAGGCATCTGACCCTTGCTGACTGCTTGGTTTCCACTAGTGGGCTAACTATGAACCAACTGTGTCATAATGTTTCCCTTTAAAAATGGAATACAAACACATCAAATTCTTTCCGTGTTGCAGCTCCCTCTGTTTATCCTTGTGTATATTTCTCCAAGATGTTTATAATGTATCTGTCTCTCTAGGATCTTGAATAAAACTTTGTACCTAGGAAGAACCTAATAAGTTGTTATTTAAAAAAATAATTTCCATTAGAATTTCTTTCAGATCTTACTTTGCTCCTAAACAGCTCTGAACCATGTCAGTATCACTGAGAAGTTTCATCTGTATGTTGAATTACCAATTTGAATTGATAATGTGTCAACTGTGAAAATATTACCCCTAATGACTTTATTAAATAAGCAAACACCAAGCATGTGGTTTGATGTATAAAAGAAATGGAGCATAAAAACTTCTGTCTTAAATAGACTTCTGTCTCCACTGATTCGTCATTCTCATTCTCAGTGTGCTGTTCAGGTTATAACCACATTGCCCAAATTCTCAGTAACAGTTGGGTATTTGTAGCTTCACTTAAGGCCACCATAGACTTGTTTGCTCCCCAATCACATCATTCTCTTCTCCTCATATATGCATATCACTAATACAAATTATTTTTCTATTTCTATCTCTTCGGGTAGCCCTAGACATTGCTAGAATATTCAAAGCAAGAGGAACGTTATTATTTGGTCTGTATAAAAAGAAGCCTCTGATTTCCAAGGGTGAAAGCAAAATGACTGGAATCTGTTCCTTTGACATTTGCTCCATAGCTTGTATCAAAACCCAGAGCACCTCAGGAGGGCAAAGCCATCAAATGTAACTCCTTTAGTCAATGCTTCCGTTGTAGAGCAGGATCCTGCTTTCTCTGACTTGAGTGGAGTGATGCTACAAAAGAAAAACAAACCTTTTTAGTTGGTTCATTTGAGATGTTGATGGAAGTTCTTTGCCCAAGGCACTTATATTTGATCTTGACGAGGCTTTAATATTCTTAAAGTTTTTACTTCTCAACAATTTATTGAGATAATCAGATAACTCTTTAAAATAATAATAAAGACAGCAAGCTTAAAAAAATCTTGTTCTTAAATCTTAATTTAAGGTTGGTGATTGGACTTAACCTGTATTTGTTGGTGGTTAGTAAGAGACGCATTATGGGAGGAGGAGAACTTAAATATTTTCTTTTAAGTTGGTGTAGCTAACTGGGGATTTGAGAATAGTAAGAAAGAAGTACCGGAGAGAAAGTTTTCAAACTTTCAAAATCAATCAAAATCAAAAGAAGATTAGTAGTAGAGAAATGTACAGAAAAACAAAGAAGGTGAGTGCATTGCTTGCCAAGGTAGGGTGGGTAGCACTGTCAGCTCAGACTTGGGACATCTGCACCCCCTCATCCAGTCAACTGTTTATCTGCAACCTCTTGTAGCTTGAGAAATTGACTTAAATCTCAAGAAATAAAACAAATACAAAAGATAAGTTTTCTTTGATTCATAAGGAAAAGTAATTAAAAAGGAGAAAACTATGATTTGAAATTAATATTGATATTAATTGGAATTATAATAAAGTGTATGGGTCTCTTTGAAGCTCTCCAAAATACAAACAAACATAATGTCCTTAATTTTATATCCATGAACAGAACAGAGTCATTTTTGCTTTTATTTTTATATTTATTTATTTATTTATTTATTTATTTGGTTTTTCGAGACAGGGTTTCTCTGTGGCTTTGGAGCCTGTCCTAGAACTAGCTCTGTAGACCAGGTTGGTCTCAAACTCACAGAGACCCGCCTGCCTCTGTCTCCTGAGTGCTGGGATTAAAGGCGTGCACCACCATCGCCCGGCGCTTTTATTTTTAATAAGAGACTGGGGCAAAGGTTAAGTCATAGCTTTGGGGACTCAGCTTCACTACTCTCTCTGGCATGTAATTAGCTTTCTAGCGATATGATTGGAAACATGGAGATGGTCTTGTGCATCCTGAGAAATGAACTGGTATTTATTTATTTATTTTTACAGTCATGGAAAATGTAGTCCCTGGGTCAGCAGCTTGTTTCAAGCAGGAACATCGGATAATGGGAGTGTGCTACACAGCTGGCTCATATATACAGAATGAGCTATTGATAATTGTTAGGTATATTCACCTTGACAGCCTGTCTTAGGATACTCAGCCTCTGTAGAAGTCCTCTTAAGGGGTGTTTGAAGTTACTTTACTTTAAATAGCATTTTAAAGTGATATAAGACAACTAAAAGAAACTTGAAAACCACAAAAATGTAGAAGGCAAGAAACCTAAAGATTTATTTATTTTATTGGTATGAGTTTTTAAATTTCCTTTATGTATATGTGCCACATGTATGCTTGCTGCCATCAGAGGACAGAGGAAGATGACAAATCTGGAACTAGAGATACAGATGTTTGTGAGCTGCCATGAGCATGCTGGGAACCCACACAGGTCTGCTAAAAGAGAAAGTGCTCTTAATCATATACAGCCATTTCTCTAGCTCCAAAGTATTTGTCTTTAAGATTAGAAGTATTTCTCACAATCATAAGATTTTTTAAATGTCTGTGTATTAAAGTCAAATATATAACCAGAATGATATTTTTCCTTGTTAAGTTATTGTTATATAAATCTCATTTTCAGATATTAGAAGATTTCCATTCATTCACCATTTGTTTATTGTTGGACATTTATAGGCTTCATGATCCTAAATATATCACACGGGTAAATACAGGTACGGGTAAAGCATTGTCTACACTTTGAAACATGTCTTCAGTTGTAGTCTGTAATGTACTACCTGGGTCAAAGTGAATAATACACCCCTTATTTCAGAAGCACATATGTCCATCTCAGGAGGCAACTGTGTTTTCTCGGTGGGTGTATGTATGTCTAAACCTCTCTTCCCTTTCGTTTGGTGGTTCTTTCTTGCTAGGTCACCTTTAGCTGTCTGTTACTCTGAGTTTGTTCTATTATTTGTATCAAACACCATTTATGTGTAGGATTTCAAAGCTCCTTCTGAAGGAAAGTAGATGGTAAAGTCAGAACTTCAGTGGCTTTTATGTGTCCTGCAAGTTCTCAAGTCCATTTTGTTGTTTGTTTGTTTGTTTGTTTGTTTAAGCTTCTCTTCAACATTCTCACATTCACTTTCTTTTTCCAAACAGTTTGTTTATGTTTTCATTTAAAGACCCACATCTCCCTTTTACATGCAGTGGTCCCTAGTAGCATTTCTGAGGCAGAGGCATGTTCTACTACCCTATGTTTTGATAATTGCGTTTGCCTTTTCAAGATCTGTGGTGAAAGTTGCCTGTCTCTCCTTCAAGCCTGTTTGCAAAAAAAGAGATACTGTTTTTAGTTAAGGGAAGGCTGTGCATTTAATATCTTCATCTGGAACTTAATTCTTTTGCTAGCATTTCTTTTCATTGGTTTGACTGCACTGAACTTGAGACCCCACCCTTCCCATTTCTGTGTATTTTCCTCATTGCTTCTCTTTGCTGCTGTTCCCCAGGTTCTCAGTTCTCTTGCGTATTTCTCCAACCTGGATGCTTTCTGTGGGTACTCAGAGAAGAGGGCAAAAAAGCCGTCATTATTATACTTCACGTCATGAAATCCCTTTTGCTACCCTTATCTGAGCTTGCCTCCCCCACCACTGTGCAACTACAGGTTGATTGACTAAAGCAAAAGTGGCATAATTCAGCAGACAAAGGACTCTCTGCTCACCATTTCTGTGAGCTGATTCGGAATGGTTGCCAAATCAATAAACTTTTAAAGTCATTTTCCCTTACTTAAGGAGCACTTAAAGCGACTGCATTTATTCTTTCTGATGAGTAGGAAAACACAATTTAATGAATTTACTTCCACAAAAGCTTGAGCTTTGAAAATGTTTACCATTCTCCCAGCAATGCTCTATGTTCTTAGAGAACCTCTATCAAAATGAAGCAAGAATTTAGGATATCGACTCAGCGTGAGACTCACATTAACAACATGTTAGCTAGCATTTTTTGTACCCAACTTCCATGCTGTTGTAACCTTCATGCTGACACAAACATACAACTCTCACCTCGAAGGGAAAAAAGAGAATTTATTCTGTACCCAAATACAAGTTGGACATGACCCAGGGACACAGATTCAGTTTGTCCCAAATTCTGTGTTCCAAAGTAGTAACAATTCTCAAACTTTGTATGGTAATATTAAAAAAAAAGTCATGAATCAACATACTTTCCTAATACATTAGTTAGGAAACACAGCTATTCCTAGCCTAAGTTGTTATCTGATAGTCTTAACTTTTTGGTTGATGGAAGCTGAAGGTCTGTTTATAGATTCCATTTGCTTAATGCTAATAAAGATGCTAGCTCACAAATAAATGTGGGTAATAAATATCTATTAAGAGGCCAAAATAATCCAAGGTATTTTGTAATTAGATACTGGACCTGCAATATTACAACTTCTCCAAAATTATTAAAGGTCTAACTAGCGTGTGGATAAGGAAATTTCTCCTTTTTTTCTTGGAATTTTCATCCACATCCTTAATCTACTACTTTAATTTTTACTATCGCTCCAGGTTATAGACCCAGAATAAACCAGGTTATCAATGTAGCCATTCATATAATTTCATCTCACCCATTGCATTTGTGGTGAAAATCAGAATTTGAGGGAGGACTATTATAATACAATAAAAGGTTGATCAGCCTTCTTCTAGCTTGCAGGACCACAGCCTAAGCACAGCACTGCCTACAGAGAGGTAAACTCCCCACATCACCCATCAATTAAGAAAATAAGTCTGCTACAAGTTTGCCTATAGGCCAATCCCATGGACGTATCTCTCATTAAAGAGTTCTTCTTCCCAGAAGAACCCAACTTGTGACAAATTTCCATAAAAACTAGCTAGCCTACTGGGACTATAGTCTCAAATTCTCAATTTAAAAATTGGTAGACATACTTCACATGTCTTTACATCTCTGGTCATAACAGTGCAAGGGAAACTGTCAGAGGCCATTGCTAGAAAGAAGGTTGAAAAGGAGAAAACCATGAACCAGAAGTGGTTGTATGCTAGAAAGAAGGTTGAAAAGGAGAAAAACAGGAACCAGAAGTGGTTGTAAATGGAGATTGCCTTTACATTTCCCAATCACCTGACACAGATAATTACACAAGAACTATATTAATTACAATACTGTTTGGCCAATGGCTTAGGCCTTTCCTACCTAGCTTTTATATCCTAAATTCACCAATTTCTATTAATCTATATATCATCACAAGGCTGTGGCCTACTGGTAAGGTTTCTACTTTCTTTCCCCTTTGGTGGCTATATAATGTCTCTCTGACTCCACCTTCTTTCTCCCTGCATTCAGTTTAGTTTCCTGCCTAGCTATATTCCATCCTGCCATAGGCCAAAGCAGCTTCTTTAGTAGACAATGGCAATCACATATATTCACAGCATACAGAGGGGAATCCCACATCAAAACTGTTGGTCTGAGAACATGTGCTAATCTTTGCAAAATCTTGTAAGAGGTATAACAACTATTTAAGAACTGTAGGTGTTACTTCGGGCGGGGGAGTCTTTGCAAAATTCAGCATCACACCTTTACAGGATGCCAGATCTTCTCTATAAGTTTCCCCATAATATTCTTTCCTTTTTCTAAAGTGCATCTGCTCACCCCTTTGTTTTTATGAAAATCTTTCATCAAAGGACGTAAAACCTTGAGTGTCATTAACCTTTCTTCATGACTTCACGACAGGCATAATTGATATCATGGTGGGGCATAGGATTATATGTAGCTAGACATCCTAACAGTTTGTTCTTTCTTATATTGTTGAAAGTGAGTTTGAGAAGATAGGACCTATACTGCTTATTTATCATTTATAGTACTTTTATTTTGAGATCATATGCTCCTTTTTGCCACAATCATCAGGACTTTGTTCTATTAGACACATCTATAAGTACCATATTGGCTTAACTGGAAGTTTTATGATTCAAGATTTCCTTATTGAGATTGTAGGTCTTGGGGAGAAGTCAAAGAGATTGAAGCTAAACAAACAATTTTTGTTGTGAACCTGCTTGTGAAATAGAACTATCTGTTTTGTCTGTGCAGAGAAATTTGGAAGACCTGGGTATATAACAGATGTGAAAGGTCTGGAACGATCATGCACAGAACTTGTGAGAAACTTTTACATCAGCTCAGGTATTAGACCAAAATGCACAGAACACAATCCTGCAGTGTATTTAATACATTTTGTGCGTGTCCTTTGGTCACTTCCCCTCTCCTTTCCCTATCTGAGTAAACCTGAGAGGACTCTGCTCGCTAGATGCGAGTTGCATTTGTACAAAATGATATAATGTAGAAAGAAAGATGCTGTTGCTACGGAAAACATTTTATGAGCAGTTTAGTACCTGTTCTTCTTTTGGTAATGGAAAGGGACAAATGAGAGCTGGGATTTTGCTTTGGAATCTATGAAACCACTTCACTGAATTCTACCCTTGGAAAATAAGGTGGTGGCAGTGGAGTTACAGTCACAGTGTATTCTGCATTAGACATTAGGAGAAGGAAATTGAAGGTGGAGAAGATGAATAGTGAGATTAACAATGAACAACTGGGATGAGATATTGAAATATTTTATGCCATTAAGCTACTGATTTATTCATTCAATAATATATTCCTAGTCAATGTAGTAAGGGACGCCCAGAGAAGCAAGTCATTAGGAATCTCTGTATATGAACCATAAGACACTTTACCAACTTCATTAATTTCTTCAATGCCTCTCCCTGAAGACTTTGTGCAATAGACTCTTCCTCTTGCTCCAGATAAGTTATTACTATGCTATTGCTTTTATTGTTTGGTTGCAACTCACAGTACTAAATAAAAATATGTAAATTTGAATCTAGACCAATAATCTGCTCCACTATCTTTCTTCCAGTGTGTCTTCCTGATAGCTACTTATTTTTTAAAAAGGAATATGTGCTTAACAAATCTTGACATTTGTGTTCAGTGCATGAATTAGCCATTTTGATCTACACAGATGTTGTCTCAGCTCTGAGAGGCTGTGTGGAATGTGATTTGCCAAGGCCATTCTTAGCAGAACCAATGACCTAGAAAATTCCTTCTTGGCCTTTCTGGTCTTTGGTATGCTCTTACAGTGTTTCACATCAGAGTGCTCAAGTGCATAGTAAAATACCACAATTTTATGTGAGGAGGAAAACATTAACATGAAAGTTTCCATGAGGTAAAGTTTCATTTTCCAGCTTAATAAACACACACACATGCATGCACATACGCATGTATGTACATATATCTACACACAGAGACATGCCTATAGAGCACTAAATTTACTTTTTCTAAAGAAAAGACTTATGGGGTCAAAAGTGGTCAGAGATTGGAAAAGTTTATGTAAATTTTTGTAAAGCAAGACTTGGACATTTGTTTACAGAAGCCATAAACCATGGCTTTGACATTCGGTCACATTTTTATTCAGAATCTGAGTCAGACACTGAGATTTTCTTTCTTATCAGTAAGATGGAAAATTAAATAGGGCCTCCTATATAAACACACAAGATATTTAAATGAGACTATGTGGTAGGAGTCGTGTACAGCCTTTCCCCATTACTATTAGCATCAGCATTAGGTACCTGTCTATATGGCTGGAGAGATTGCTCAATGGTTATGAGCATTACTGCTCTTGCAGAGGACCTTAATTTGGGTCTCAGGGACCACATGGCAGTTCACAGCCATCTGAAACTTCAGTTTTAGGGACTCTGAATCCCACCTGTGGCCCCAACAGGCAATAGGTACACAGGAGATTTACACACATATGTGCTGCAGGGAAACACTCATTCATCCAAAATAATAACTCGGAAATCTCTAAAAATATACATATTTACAAAAAGTAGCGTTTTGCTTTCCAGAACAAAACACTAACCAGTATGTTATGAATTATTTCTTTAACTTTAAATTCTCCTTTCTTTTTTTCCTATTGCAGCAGAAAGGAATGATCTGTTCAGAAATGAAAAAAAACATAATGGATGATTCTGGAAGAGGAGATTTTTTACCTCTTCGAAATATAGATCACAAGCAAGTTTCTTGTTTGTTGCTGTTCCTCATGCCTTAGCAGTAAGACCTTGTGTTCTTAAGGATCTGTTGATGAGCACTGTTCTTAGTGCAAATGTTTTCTGTCTATTGTGTTGCTAACTCAGATCAATACTCATTAGATTTTTCTTAGAGACAAACACCTGCTTCCCACTAGGGGGCTACAAAAGGCAATAGGAGCAGGGTCTTGGCCTCCATTTTCACACATCACTGTCAGTCTATGTATATTTCTCCTTTTTTCCAAAAGTAATGATTTCCAAAGTATGTCTCAATCTCGAAATAGCCCATCACGATGATGATAGATACCTCCTTTGCAATTAGGTAGATGTGTAAATAATACACGTAGCTGTCTAGGTTACAGGAGACCCTTCTAACCTCACAATAAGAAAAGAAACATGTGCAAAGGGGAAAACACCTGCTACCATGAATTTAACACCTGCTTCATCTTGCTGAAGCCACTTGGCTTTGATTTTCATCTTTTTTGATTATGAGACAGTGAGTGAAGTCCACTATTGATACGAATAGCTCTTGGTACTATAATTGCTTCTTTCAAAGAAAAGGTAAACACACCTAAAAGATTTTCAAGTAGACACCAGAAATAGCAATAATAATTCCAACCATAAATTTCTTCACACACTTCAGGCTGATAGCATAAAATGTGCTCCAAATAATTTTGCTATAAATTGGAATAATTGTGACTTCTTTCATCCCCAAAGCAGTGAGGATAACTTATTTGGAGATCTTACCCTCAACTCATCTTGTTACCCAGCTTGTATGAGGTTTTCAGGGACATTCCAAGCAGGGGTGTAATTCTTCCTGTACAGGAGTGAAGCTTTATTGATCTCATATTAAGGGACTGGAGGGCAGCTATT
The DNA here is from genome assembly GCF_000317375.1 of Microtus ochrogaster. Classification (NCBI taxonomy): domain Eukaryota; kingdom Metazoa; phylum Chordata; class Mammalia; order Rodentia; family Cricetidae; genus Microtus; species Microtus ochrogaster. The sequence continues at coordinate 38,544,527 of NC_022029.1, forward strand.
CTTGTCACTGCGGCTTGTCTCTGTCTGTGCAGGAATCAAACGTTGAGAGAATGGGGTTTGAAATGCCACTGGGAAATCTCAGCTGTCTGGAAACGTCTGTGTGAGAGAGGCAAATGGATTCAAGCAGGGCAGACAAGCTTCCCAAGTGTTTCTTGCTGAAGAACACATAGGAAATAAAAGCATTAACTGGTGTAAATGAGAAAATATTCAAAAATATATGTGGTATAGTGATGATGCTTACTAAATACGTTTATAAAGCAGACATTAGAGAGTATACTTTAGTTTAATTGGAAGAATATGTCCAAATGAAGACTTGACATTTAAATGAAAAACTTCATCATGAGTCAGTGAACACAGTTATTATTTTATTTTATAGTGAGGTATTCTTTTCCTGAAATGACCACAAATAGTTTCCAAGAATTTTAGATTATAATATCTTCCAAAAATTGATAGTAATAAGTAGGAAACAATGTTCCTACATATAATTGATAAATCATTTTAAGACTGTTATTAGCAACTCAAATTCACAGCCATGGAAATCGGGTTATCAAGAATACAACTTTTACCCAATTTCTTTCATTGACAAGTAAGATGTTAAAATTATGGTAACAACAAGAAGTATATTCTGATTATTAGATTGAGCCTCTTTTGTTAGAATAATTACCCCACGATAATCTGAATACCACTAAAAAGAAAAATATGGCCAGAGATATAGTCATTATGCAATAACTTACTTATGATCAACAGCATGGAACTTTTTCCCCAGGAAGAATCTTCTCTCTCTCTCTCTCTCTCTCTCTCTCTCTCTCTCTCTCTCTCTCTCCCTCTCCTTGCTGGAAATTAGAATTTCATAGTTTTATGTATTAACTGTGGCGTGTCAACCAGCCCCACATCCACACGATTGCTACTCTGGGGCAGAGGCCATGTATGGATTTCACAGACCTAATATTATTCCTTTTCAGGACATGTAATTTGTCAATTTTTAATGAATACTTCCCTCAGGGTCTGTAAGAACTAATTGACCATGTGACAACTTAGGATGGCACTGTAGCTTCCTTCCTTCCTGAAGAGCAGGGATGACTTTAGAAGAATATCTAACAGTTATCTGATTAATTGTTGTGTTCCCCACACCTAATGAATAGAAGGAACTCGGTAAATATGTTCTGACTGAATGAGTGAGTAATGAAAAAAGCAAGGTTGATTCTAATTATTAAAACTAATCAGGGCCATGCAGCTGGGAAAGAAGTGAATGACAGGTGTCATGGAAAATATGACTAGCAAAGTAGCTTGATTTGTTAATTCAGTACATAATTGTTGAAGTTTTACAATATTCTAACACACTTCAGAGAACTAGAGATCTCATAATGAGCAGAAGTGTCAAACATTCATTGTGGAAAATAGTAAGAGGATAAATACATAATATGTGTTGGATATTTGTAAGAAGTTATATGAAAAACAACAACCAAATTTTGGAGGAAGACTTAGAAGAAGGAAGGAGTGAGCCTAACGAGTATGCGGAGCAATTGTATGTTTGGCAAAGGGAATAGAATACAGGCCTTGAGGATGGAAAATATTCTTCTGTCTGAAAGGTGATAATGAGGCCACTGTCAGAAGGGGGATGCAAGGAGACGGAAATGAACCAAGATGCCTAGAACCTTGGAGGTACAACATAAAGTACTTTTGTTTTTAATAAAAGGGATATGAGAGATAATTGGAAAACAGAGTTGATAAGCAAACTCTAATACACTCTCACCTCTGACTGTATTATTCCATCTCCCAGGTTTAAAATTAGTCAAAAGGGAAGAGAGAAAAAAATCAAGAACAATAGTTATGAGGATTTGAAAGAAATAATTCACATAAGAAATGTTAATAACTGGAAGAAAGAAGCAGTCAAAGGTACTGGTGGGCCAATGATATTGGGTGTTATCTCAAGACCAGCTAGAGTAATGAGTGTCAGGCCATAGCCAAAGATTTCCTCTTCTATAACTTTTGGGTTTATACAAACATTTTTTTTTTTTTGGTTTTTCGAGACATTTTTTTTTTTTTGGTTTTGGAGCCTGTCCTGGAACTAGCTCTTGTAGACCAGGCTGGTCTCGAACTCACGGAGATCTGCCTCCCAAGTGCTGGGATTAAAGGCGTGCGCCACCACCGCCCGGCTTCTATAACTTTTGGGAAGGATGTTTTTTTGTAATTGGAGGTTTTTCTCCTGCCCATCAGTTCCTGAATAACCACTCTGAGGCTTAATATTAATATTAATTACAAACTGTTGGAACAGTGGCTCAGGTTTATTACTGGCTAACTATACATATTTAAATTAGCCCATTTCTAATCATCTGAATATCACCATGTGCCCAATGGCTTTCTGCTAGCATCTTTCTGATTCTGTCTTCTTCCCCCCACCCACTGCTTGGATCTCCTGCCTAGCTATATTCTGCTTTACTATTGATCAAATCTGCTTCTTTATTAACCAATAGTAAAAAGACATACAGCATACATGTATAAAAAGACAACGGCATCCTAAATCAACGCTTCCTGGATTTTTAAGGAGCCGTTTCCAGAACAGACACAAGAAAAGTAGCCAAGTAGCTCAGGGGAACTTTCTATTTGCAAGAACTGCCTTGATCATCCTTTAAGTCTGTTGACTCCTGACAGCTAATAAAAGGTGTCTAGTAGGTATCAGCTATCTTTAAAGATTTCACTGGGAAATTCAGAAGAGTAAGAAAATTATTTCTTCCAAGTTCATACAGAGGGAGATTGCATCCACTGAAGAACCAACATGGAGGCAGATGTATGTGAGTCCCTTATCTTTACGTTAGAGTCTCCCTCACATTGCTCCACTTCCTAGTGTTCACTCGGAGTCCATTTTTTCTATTCCTTAGTATTTACAGTTTATGAAATTTCCTTCTTATTGTCTTATATATCCTAATACAAATACACAAGTCCATTATTTTCTTACAGTTAACATATGTTCTGGAGGCTATCTTTTCCCTGTTGGTAAGGCTAAGCAGCCCAGCTGTACAGGAAGGCCTGATTGGGACAGAAACAACACTGACTTTAGGTCCTATTGGTACTTCCAAATTCTATCTTTGTGGCCAATGCGTTTTCTTGGTACAAAAAACTCAGTTTGCAGGATGATTTGGGAGTTAAGGTTATAAAATCTAATGTCCCAAAATGCAAAACAAAGTGCTTTGTACTTAATAATTACCTAGATAATGTTAGTTAAATGTATACATGCACAATAATAGTGTGAAATGAAATTGGTGTAAGAAAACCATGTAATCAATGGCAGAATATACTCTGTTCTTTGAATAATGAATCATGCTAATTTAATAAGAAATGCTTGCTTTCTTTGATTCAATTTATAACATAAACCTCAGGAATTTCTTAGTTAGGTGTTTACAACTATGCTTAGTGGTTTTGTAATCTTGGCAAATATTCTAACCTTCCTGAGATCTCCCATTGCCTTTAGAAAATTCAAACAGCAGAAGAACTTCCCCTATTTTAACACAAGCTTGCTGATAAAACCCCAAGGGATTGTTTTTATATTACTTGAAAATTTTACACAATAATGTATGTGTATATGTGTATTATGTATTTGTGTATATATATATATGTATATTTATGTATATGTGTTCATGAGTATATATGTATATTAAAGGAAGTTAAACCATCCAGGCTGACAAAGTTCACTACAGGAACCATAAACTATCATAGCCTAAACTCATTACCGGTATGAGAAACCTTTTTAGAAGGGGCTATACTTATAATTAAAACTGACTCTTCTTTTCCTGGAAGTTAAAAAAATGCTAATAGTTCCTCAGCTAGGGGTTGTACTTAATATCCAAGTTGACTTTCCATGCTGGCATTTTTTTCTGATTTGTGATTGCCCTGAGTCTTCCATATTAATGTGAGAACAAGAAACATGAAAAGCAATCATTCTAGTGCCTCTCATGAGTAAGCATTTTATAAGGGTTTACTATTATTATAACCAACACTGAAACAGAAACAGAGGCTGTTCTAAGGCTAGTTGTTCTTCTGTTAGCATCTATCATCTTCAGGATGCTCTTTGTGTGCCCTGCTCTCTCTCTCTGCCTGTGACCTGGTGGCTCAGCATCTTGTCAAATATGTAGTTCCTCTTTTCATGAGGATCACTTTCCTTCAGAGTGACACTCTAAGCTCTTCTCTGTTCCTAAAAGTCTGTCTGTTTTGTTTCCATGCCCAATAATGTCATAAAATCACTTCTTTGAAAGCATTCTTTTCCTTTTCTAATAACAGTTGGTCTAAAGAAAAGGGAAAGAAGTGTGAGGAAGTAATGTCTGGCTCAAAACTTTTGCTTTGTTTTGTTCTAGGGGCATGAAGTTGGAGTGTGTTGGTTGGATGAAACCATTCGGATATTTTCCTCTAAAAAGAAGCAACAAAAGGAGAATGAGAATGATTAGGGTCATAATTACCCAGAGCTCAATTCCCAGCTCAGGGTATATAATTATTTGCATGTGATAATTCTTCTTATCTCATGCCTTTGCAATTGTGAATTTGTAAGTGTTCATACATCCCCCCATCTCTCTCTGTCTCTGTCTCTCTGTCTGTCTCTCTCTGTCTGCCTCTGTCTGTCTGTCTGTCTGTCTCTCTCTCTCTGTCTCTCTCTCTGTCTCTCTCTGTCTCTGTCTCTCTCTCTTTCTCTCTCTGTCTCTCTCTGTCTCTGTCTCTCTCTGTCTCTGTCTCTCTCTGTCTCTGTCTCTCTCTGTCTCTCTCTCTCTCTCTGTGAGTATGTATGTTTTCTTACTGTAGCAGCAAACCCTAGGGCCCATCCTGTTAGCTAATACATTACTTGGAAGTGTGATGAATGTCATAGACAGTTGCCAGATTTCAAGCCACTGCACATGATGTCCTCCATTTTGTTCATTAGGCTTCCTGGAGTTATATGATGTCTACTCTCATTCTTGGGTCCTGCTAGCATTAGTGTACTTATCTCCAAGGTTCACTGCCATGTTCTGTCCACCAGATTCACATGCATCACTTTGGTTTATTATGAATGGTTGCCAATTTCCATAACCAGCTAGTTGATTTCTCCACCATACCATAAAGAAATACTTTAACAATATTGTTTCCATGATACACAATTTCTCTGTTTTTGAACATTGCTAGAGTTTTGCTGTTGTTGATGTTATTTTGTTTTTAGATAGGTTCTTGCTTTGTAGTTCAAGCTGGACTGGCCTCAAACTCATAATTTGATTGATTCCACATCTAAGTGCTGCAATTACAGATATATGTGAACATATCTGTCACACTGAATATTTTCTCAGAGATACTTTACACAGAATTCCCCCCCTTAGCCTTCATTGTTTACATTGATGTTTGTACATTTCCATAGAGTTACCCTTTATACCTTCAGACAAACCACATGAAATGAAAAATTTTAATTAATTTTTCTATTCCTTATGAAAAGTCTGACTTCTGAGATAATGTGTTTGTAATGTGGCTGGCAAGCAGTCTTGATTTGTATGTATGGTACCCCTTTCTTTACCAGCCATTTATGAGTATGTGCAGATGCCTACCTTCTCAGTGTTATTAGAAATGATCCCAGGGATGCCCTTTGCCCAATACATCAAGTATTTTCTTTTTTGCTCCCCATCACTGCAAAGCTATTGGATGAGAAATCCAATACTTGGGACACAGTGTGAACATTAAATCTCTTTAGTGAAACCAATTTAAAAAATTGATCCAGCCTACATCAGGGCATGCTCCTTGTGATCTGAGGATATCTGACTTCATCCATTTGATCCCTCACTGCTCAAATGCATCCTGTTTCCACAACTGTAGTTTAAAAGGCAAGTGATTTGTATCCATCAGCTTGGCAGTGACAACAGGGCTAAATCCATCATTTGGTATTACGTAGTCTTCCTGCACAGGCTGCCAAGTGCCTTCCAAAGCCACCGAAATTGATGGTAACAATTCTCTACATTCTTCATTCGTGGTTTACACCATGACTCTCTTCACTCTGTATCTCACAGGAGACTAAATCCAGTTTGTTCAGTGTTTGGCTTGATAGTACCAGCCTATTTCATTTTTGAAGTTTTATCTTGGGAAAAACTTTTCTTACATTTGTGAATTAATTCAACTACCTACAGATAGGCATATTTCCCTTTTAGGTTTCCGTTGCCTCTTATGATTAACCTGACTGAGAAAGGTCTATGACAATATGACATTGTTGAAAGATCCCAGTGTGTCTGTTTAGCTCCTGATCTGATTATTTCCCTGCTGGGTTTTATTTTCTGAAGTCTCATCCTTCTAATAAGCTGCTAAATAATTCAGAGCCAACTCTCTGCATCACTGTGTTCTAGAAACCATTCTGGAGGTCCCACATCAGGTAGTACATGATTTGCTACCAGGAGAAAGCTGGCCATGTAGAAAGGAAGCAGAAATGCCTGAGTATCCAGCACTAAGGGCACCTTTACCCATGCGTTCATTAAAACAAATACTAATCATGGCATTGTGGTACTGATGGAGATTGTTTGCTTTCATCAAGAACACTGTACAGCTGAACGAGATGGGGGAGAGGAGAGCAGGGAGGGAGGACCTACTGAGATTAGTGAAGGCAGGTTATCAAACAGGGATATTTCCCAGGTATATTATTCACTCCTTTCAAATAACATTAAATATCCATATTGTGTGAAATTGACCATTCTTGTTCTTTTCTTTTTTTATATTTAAATCACATTCTCTCCTTTCCTTCCCATCCTCATGTGTGTGTGCGCGAGCATGTGTGTGTATGTGTGTGTGTGTGTGAGAGAGAGAGAGGGGGGGGGGAGCATAAACATGGCATTTTGAACCCTTGAAGTCAAAAGACAACTTGCAGAAGTCAATTCTTCTACCATGTGGGTTCATTAAATGCTTGCTGTCAGACTTGTAAGTGATTTTACCCAAAGAACCATTTATCTCAACTGCCCTCCTCTTCACCCTCTGTAAGAGGAAGACTACCCTTTCATTTCCTGTTGGTGATGGTGTATTTGATAGGTACGCTAAAATAACCAGACGAGCTCAAAACAACAGTATAATTTAATAATTGAAAACGGGGAACTCACACTACCAGAGAAAATCCAAAGTCCATATGGGCCAGGCCATCACTGCGTGTGCAGAGATAGAGCCCGCACACCTCTCTACCCCCGTTTATCTATCTACCTGGCTCCAGGTGGCCACACCCAAGCCAGATGTGATTGGCTGAGCTTCCCCATCATCTCCCCCTTTTGTCTAAACAAGATCGAACCAAACCCAATACAACTATATACAATAGGAACAGATACCAAATATAAAATTACAAGCAATAAACAATATTTAGCAAGAAACACATAACAAAAGTTTTCCTAAGCATTTTATTTCAAGGAGTCTAAAAATATATTGAAATTAAGTTTAGCTAAATTATGAGGAGGGTAAATACAATTATCTAATTTTCAACTCCATCAAAGATATGAGAAGGGAAGTAATATTACTTGAGTAAACAGGAAGTACAATTGAGAAACTTCCAAAATGTGCAACAAATGACAGAGACAACTGACTACCTGGGCAATCACCCAAGGTCATTTGCAATGTTGAGGCAACCAACTTTGGCTAAGGCCTAACGTAACTGACATACCATTTTCAAAGACAAGAAACTTTTCAGAACTATCTTACCCTGTCTTGGCAGGATATGACAGTCCTGTTTTATCTATTTATGGATACTCTGTATCTTTGTCAGTGGTCGAGGTATTGGCTTTTCTTTGCCCAAGGGCCAGTTCTGCCAAGAAGAAGACAAGCTCCAAGTGGAGTGTCTTTGGTGCTCAACAATCTCTTGGGAATAGATCAGTGTTGCCAGGAGCAATTGTGTCTCACTACCACAGAACTCTAAATTAGCTTAAGTGCCATTTTCTACAGCTCTTTGAAGAGGTTGAAGATTATATTATCTATACTGAATGTAATCTCTATGTATCTAAATAACCTGGTTAGCCTAACTATAAATATGACAGTCATAGATGACTATTGATCTACAATTCTTAATATCTATCTAACTTAAAGACTAAGACAATAAACAACTGTGCAATAAATAAGAACAATGGCCTTCAAAAGTAAACAATATATAAGTATCTTGATCAGAGGTAGAAATGTACACTGCAATATGATAAATATATAGCAATACAATATATATCAATACATAAAAATGTTTTAAAGAGAGGTAGAAGCATACTTGCATACAATATTCAATATAATTTAACTTTGTATCAATATACAAGAATCTATACCAATGTAATTGTCTATAAACAATAATTCACAAATACCAATCTATTATCCCATTACCAATTATCCCTCTTCTTTTTTTCAAGAATACCCCTGAGCCTATAAAATACCTCCCCCATCTCTCAACCACATACCAATTATAACAACCCCTAAATGATGTCCCTAAACCTGAGGGCAAACTCTGCTGGGAGAGGGGACATTGTCCTCTAAAATTTCTTCCAGCAGTCATTGGGGGTGACTTTTTTCCTAGGGGGTCCTGTGAAAGTAAATGATGGTTAAATTCCAAGATTAATATTTGGTATGGTAAAATTGCAAATAGTCTCTGAGTGTTTCATGGAGGTCTGGCCAGAATGTTGTAAAAGATATGCACCATTTCAGCTAACCAAGTTGGAACTGTCTTGTGCAGCTGGTACCAAAAAACAGGTCTTGTAGTAGCACTATCAGCATCATGACGTCATATTAACCAGGTGGAGTTGTTGTTGTGGGGCCCCATCTTCTTCCTGGAAACTTCAAAGATTACTGCAGGAAAATTTATTGTTTCTTATGGGAAACTTAAGCATTATCTATAAAGACATACACAGACATATATATTCAGTGAAAGGTATGATAAAGACAGAAACAGATATGAGGAAAGGCAAAGAAAGTTTATAAATTATTATTAGTAGTATCATTATTTTTCTTTTGTCCCATATCATGGCTCTTGACATGAGACAGAAACTCTGGGATTTCTCTTAACAACAGACTTGGAACTGGACAAAGCCTGCAACACGGGTAGGGGTACAGGGTGCACGTACCTGGAACTGCTCAGGTCTGGATCCCAAGCCCACGTCTGCAGCGGCCCTGTGGATAGTGCGCGTAGACGCTGCTATCTAAGCCCAAATCAGCTGAATGCTGCCCTGCCGCAGCTGGCCAGCACTGCAAGAGGCTCTGAAAGCCCCACATATCAGGATGGGGAAGTGTGGCTGTGAGGCGTGCAAATGGCGCAGCTCATAGTGGCCCCAACGTTGGGCGCCAAGTGTTGGCGATGGTGTATTTGATAGGTATGCTAAAATAACCAGACCAGCTCAAAACAACAGATACAATTTAATAATTGAAAACAGGGAACTCATGCTACCAGAGAAAATCCAAAGTCCAAATGGGCCAGGCGATCACCACGTACAGAGAGCCCATGCACCCTTCCCTCCCTGTTTATCTATCTATGTGGCTCCAGGTGGCCACACCCAAGCCAGATGTGATTGGCTGAGCTTCCCCATCAATTTCCCGGCCATCCAGACCTAAATAATCTCACAGAAATTACATTAATTACAACATTGTTTGGCCAATGTCTCAGGCATATTTCTAGCTAGCTCTTACATCTTAAATTAATCCATTTTAATTAATCTATGTATCACCACGAGGCTGTGGCCTCCCAGTAAGATTCTGGCATTCTGGTGTCTTTCTACTTCAGCAGCTATGCCCCATCTTCCTGACTCTGCCAATTCACTCTATATATCTCTATTCATATAACACACCTGGCTTTACTCTGCTTAGCTATTGGCCAAAACAGTTTTATTCATTAACCAATAAAAGCATCACATATAAAGGTGGACATTCCACATCATCTTCTCTTTTACGTCTAAATAAAAAGGAAGGTTTTAACTTTAACATAACAAAATTATACATAACAAAACAGTTATCAAGCAAGAATTATAGTTACTATACTTAGTCCATTTACAATTTGGCAAATTAACGAAAATACTCTATCATCTATCCTATCTTTGTGAGTCTAAAGTTTCATATTTAATTTATCTTTTATCATAAATAAGTAAAACTATAACTATAACCATTTATTCTTCAACTCCATCAAAGAACTCAGAAAAATAAAATATTACCTTAGTAAACAATAAGTGCAGTGTAAGCAATTTCTAAAGTTCTAGAATTGACAGAGATATCTCACTGACTGATCAGTCATCCAAAGTTCTTCTGTATCATTGGGGCATCCATCTTCAGCCTACAGGCCCGTTATATCCAGCAGACTTTTCCATGAAGCAAGAAATCTAAAAATGTGTTCTGTCTTATAACGGCAAAGTTCATAAGTTGCTTTCTTATGTGTCCTGCAGAATGTCTGGCACAACCTCTCTGAAGTAATTGCTGTCATCAAAAGCAGACATGTCTCCATGTCTAGAAAAGTCTAAGTTCTTAACACATTTTAAATGCCATATTTTGTAAGTCTTTGAAAGATTTGAAGACTACCTATTACTTTGAAATATATGCAACCTCTCTAACATGACTACAGTTGGAATATTATTGATGACTATCAATTAATAAACATAATACCTTAAATAAGTGCAGATACCTATATACAGTATAACAAAATCAACCTTAAATTTGTAACAATAAAGCAAAATCAATACCAATGCAAAGCATTCATCTCTATATCTTATCCCCCTTATTTTTTTAAATTGACTGTGACCATTAATCACTTATAATCAACCCCCTTTAAATGAAAATAAACATTTATAAACAGTAATTTGGAGAATTTGGCATTGTTCTCTCCAAACTGCCTCCTGCTGCTTGTTTGGTGAAGTATTTTTAAGGTTCATGCAGACATTTTGGCCAGGGCAGGGGTCTTGTTTCATCAAACCACATTAGTCTAGAAGGAATCCATAGGCTCTCATCTTTTGTAGAAACTAAAGCAGAACCTCTTTTCAATGCAACATATCCTCAGACCCAAATTTTGACGTCTAGTGTTCTATATCCTGGAGCCAGAGTCATTTGTTCTTGCTGCCAGTATGAACTAGGAAGCTGTTTCTTAAAAAAGCCCCACCCCTGCTCGCTGCTAGAAAACAGAGCCAATGTGAAAAAAAGATGTGACTACCAGAAACTCCAGTTGTCTTATGCTTTTGTGGGTCTGGAAGCCCCTTTTTGAAAGATTTTTGAGGCTTTATGTGGATGTACATCACCCCACATTGGTAGCTATTTTGTAGGGGGAGACTGCTCTTTCATGTCCTGGCCACCCAGACCTGAATTATAACACAGAAACTAAATTAATTACAACACTGTTAAACAATGTCTCAGGTGAATTTCTACCTAGCTCTTGCATCTTAAATTAACCCATTTCTATTAATCTGTGTATTGCCACAGGCTGTGGCCTACTTTCTGCCTGGCTTTACTCTGCTAAGGCATTGGCCCAAACAGTTTTATTCATTAACCAATAAAAGCATCTCATATACAGAAGGACATTCCACATCAACCCTCCTTCTGTTCCTCCTCACCCTCTTCTTCCTCTGAACACTTATGTATGTTGATGTCATAAACAAAGAGTAATGGCACAGGCTTCAATCTGTTCTTGGAGGCAGTAGTTGAACTTTAACTTGCTCTTGATTTCTGTATTTCAAACTTTGATTCTCAATTTCCTTCCCTATAGATTTTCACCTTTAGCATTAAATGTGAGCATGATATCCTACAGAAGCTACTCAACCAACTCTTGTAATTGCATGAGGTTGGTTCCATTTAATTAACCCCTTATATATGTCTCTATAATATCATCTCTCTTGGTGGTGAATCATTAGTTAAGCTTGCTGACATAGTAGTCATTATGGTAACTACATGTAAGAAATTAGAGAAAAATGGATTGAGGAAAGCTATTACATATAGAAAGAAGTAGTAAGCTGTTAAGTTATAAACTCAAATACACTTAGTAATAATACAAGTATTATAGTCTAATATTTTCTATTAAAAGGATAAGAAGATTGAACTTAATTCAAGAAAACAAAACTTAAAAATAGATAGTACCCATAGAAGATACATTTATAATATATAAAACATAAAGGCTTAAGGTCAAAATGGAAAGTCAAACACTACGTATATTTACATAAAGAGAGTTCTATTGATGTGATTACATCAGATAAAATAGATACTGAAGCAAAAATAGTTCAAAAATATCTTCATTAGAGGTAAAGGGAGACATTGTATAATGAAAAAAGTTTGGTTTAGGATTTTATTAATTAAAGTTTTGAGGTCATTAATAAATTTGTAATATAATTCAAGAAAAATAGAAAAGTTCATAATTATGCTAGCAGATTTCAACATTGTTCTAATTATAACTCAGGGATAACTGACAAGTATGGATACTTGCTCAGGCAATTCTGAACAGCATACAACCTATTTTACATATGCAGACCCCTCTACCCAACAATCTAGAGATACATAGTAACTTAAATATGTTTATATAGACATTTAAAGAAATTGACAATTTGCTACTCCATTCCCTCCATATATTAAAATTATTTTATGGCTAAAATATAATGTAAATAAAAATAAAAAGTAATCCTGAAATATATGGAACTACACAAACATTGTTAAATAACTCAAGGATTAAAGAAAATTCACAATAAGACTTAGATACCATATTCAATCCAAACAAAAATTATTAAATGCCAGAAGTATGGACTTCTGGATTCATATCTTCATTAAGAAATTGATAGCAAATAAATAAGGGATATTGATAGTAAATAGAAGAAAGGGCAGTAATGGAAAAGAGTTTATAAAATCTGCATAACTTAATCATATAATACAGATTTGAAAAGTGGGAGATCATTCGGAATATTAAAGATCTTTCAGTTATGGATTTGAATGCAGTTTAGTACTATCATACTCAATGCCCTGAGCTCCAGTGTGTAAAAACACATAGAAATACACAGTATATACATATGTACAAACTTGTGACATATACACAAATACACAGACATGCACGTATATACATATGTCCATACTCATGTCACACACATTATACATGCAAGCACATATATATACATGTACATACACATGACACAGAAATACATAGACACACACATGTATGTGCACATATATATGACACACACATGCATATACATACACAAAACTAGAGAGGTATAGACAGAGACAGAGGCAAGAAAAAGATCAAAGTTAACATAATATTATGGAAAACTTAATATTAACAAATACTAACTAATATGAGAATTCCTTCTGTCTATATGTTGCTTTTATTGATTAATGAATAAAGAAACTGCTATGGGCCTATAGCAGGGCAGAACAGAGCTAGATGGGGCAAACTAAATTGAATGCTGGGAAAAAGAAGCAGAGTCAGAGAGAAGCTATGTAGCCACTACTGAAGACAGACACACTGAAACTTTGCTGGTAGGCCATGACCTCGTGGTGATGCACAGATTAATGGAGATGGGTTAGTTTAGGATATAAGAAGTTTGATATACTCTTTAGCCATTGGTCAAAGAATGTTGCAAATGATATAGTTTCTGAGTGATTGTTTCATGGTCTGGGTAGCTGGGAATTAGCAAGCAGCTTCCTATTACAGATTGGTGCTTCAAGTGTAGCCAGGAAGGAAAAGATAGATAGGTGGAGTCAGGGAGATGCCATGTAGCTCCAGAGGGGAAAGATGTGAAATGCCAGCTGGAACCTTGCTGGTAGTCCATGAGCCTCGTGGTAAAATATAAAATAATAATTGGTCAATACTAGAGAGAGCTAGCTAGCAATATGCTTAAGTGATTGGCCAAAGAGTGATTTAAATAATATAGTTTCTGAGTGATTATTTAGGGTCTAATTGGCTGGGAATGAACAGAGTGGGTCTTCCCCAACAAATTGGTGCCTACTAAAACTAACTTTTGGGGAAAATGAACATAATTCAAGAAGGTGCAAATTCACTCTGACACAATTATAAGTAAATATGTGAATAAATTTTAGAAAACTAACATTAGAGGCAGGCAAATCTCTGTGAGTTAGAGGCCAGCCTGGTCTACAAGACCTAGTTCCAGAACAGGCTCCAAAGCTACAAAGAACCCTGTCTTGAAAAAACAAAACCAACCAACCAAACAAACAAAGCTCCAACATTAATTAAAATGTATGAGCATTCTCCATTTCACATGCAGAGGTTTCAAAGATTTTTCTGTGATTGTATAACATCTTTTAAGAAGAAAAAAATAATCGATTTTTAACATAAATGCTTCCTGCACAGAAAATGATATGAATTTCTCATTTCAAAGTTTGAAGAAAGTATAAGGTAGGTTGTAAAATCTAGGAAATTTTAAAATGTGAAAAGATTACAGAATGATTTGCTATGAACATAAGTTAAGTATTAGGGCCCTAATACAAGGAATTAAAAACTATGCACAAATAGTGCACAACTATACTTTATTTCAGGGTATTAGGATGGATGAGAACATATCAATAGTGTAGCTTATCACATAGGTATAATGAAGAAGGTAAGTCACAGGATGACCTGATTAGATACAGAAAAAGCATTTGCTACAATTCAGTATCTAGTTATACTTAAAATTCCACTTACTAGGGAAACGATACTATGTAATAAGATAAGTCTTTGCAGAAATTTTAGAGTTATATTAAACATTAAAAGAAAGAACATGTCCTTAATTGCAAAATACAAAAGAATATATTTTACCATTGCCACTTAAATATAACAAGCAAAAAAGATAAATGTGCAATTATTTGGAAAGCAAATATAGACCTGCAGAGTAAAAACAGTTACACAAAACTTAATGTCACTTACAACTAGCAACTTAGCAGAATCTTTTAATATTTTTTCTTTTCGTTTTCATTGAAAACAATTTTGCAATAAATTCTAATCACACTTTTCCCCCTCCCCAACTCCTCCCTGATTTTTCTTAATTCTTTATTAACCCAATTTCACATCCTTCCTTTCTTTTTCTCTCTAAAAAAATAAACAAACCTACCAAAAATTTAACCACAAATTTTTCTCTCTCTCCCTCTCTGTCTCCTGCCTCTTCTCCCTTCCCCTGCCAAACACACACCCTGAATTGGAAACCAAACTTATGTTAATAGAGCAAAACATCAATAAGACAAAAACTGACTAAACAAAACAATATGAGGCAAAAAATTTACAAAGTTTTCATTGAGTATGTTTAGTATACAATCTTAAAGTTGAAAACATCAAATATTTGTGAAGATATGTAGCAAAATAACACTCATAAATGGATGGTTGTGACAGAGAAAGACAACAGCTACCCAAGAAAGGAGCTTGGCACCATTTGGAAGATTATAAATACATGTTGTTATGATTTCCTAACAATTCTACTCGTAATAGTGCATATAAATGTCAGGAGTATTGCAGCAGAATAGAAAGCTTGTTTATTACAACCAAAATTGGAAATCTCCAAATGTATGTCAAATTAGAATTAATAAATTCTTTATTATTAATACTATCAATGCCAGATTCTAGGATGGGAAGATATCTTCATCAATAAACAAATCTTTTCAATGTAGATTGAGAGAAAGGAGATAAAGACAAACAGACAAACCCTCTATGGCTCTATTTACATACATTTCAAATACAGAAAAAAAGCTACGCTGTTTGTGAGGTCCACACTAAGATAATGAAGAAGTATGAAATAAGGCAAGCACAGCAGATTTCCCAGTTGTTAGCAGTATACAAACCACTGAAGAGATGAATACAACAATCTCAAGGGCTTCTGAATGTCTCACATTGATGGGGACACTAAAGATGGTTACCTTTACTTTTGATTAAGTTGTACATTTATCTTTTGGGATTTTCTGTATGCTTGTTACTTGTGACGTGTAACAAAATGGGCATGGATCCCATCGATCAGACCCTGTAAGCTGTAAGTTCCACACCAGTCCCAAGCTCTCATATCCTCCACAAACTCAGAGGAACTCTGAAACACAGGTTGCAAATTCACAGAGAGAGCCAAGAAGTGAGTGACCACCCACCCGGTTGGATACCCTACTCTCTAGGCCCTCCATACCTGGGCAAACCCCGGGCCACATCCCCATCAGCCTCAGTCTCTCTAGCCCACCAGCAGGCAAGTTTCCTGCAGGTAGGCAGCTCCAATATCCCATCCCATTGATCGGGATGTAAGCTATGAGTCCCACTCTTTTCTCAAGCCCCACCCCACAACCTCAAAGGAGCTCTGAAACAAGGCTGCAAATTCACAGAGAGGACCAAGAGGTGAGTGACTACCCACGTGGTAGGATACTCCACTCTCTAGGCCCTCCATACTGGAGCAAAATCCCGGGTACTCGCACACCTGCTTCAGTTTCTCTAGGCAGCCAGAAGGCAAATTTCCTCAGGTAGCCTGCTCCAACACTCCCACCTATCCATCAGATCCTGTAAGCTACAAGTCCTACTCCACCTATTTGACAGGAAATAATCAAACTGAGGGCTGAAATCAATAAAATATAAACAAAGAAAACAATCTAAAGAATCAATGAAACAAAGAGCTAATTCTTTGAGAAAATCAAGACAGACAAACCTTTATTCATACTAATCAAAAGGCAGAGAGAGAACATCCAAATGAACAAAATCAGAAATAAATAG
>NC_022029.1:38562121-38563091 GCF_000317375.1 Microtus ochrogaster
ATGTGCAACATACAAAAATCTATCAGTGTAATCCACCATATAAATAAACTTAAAGAAGAAAACCATATAATTGTCTCTTTAAATGCTGAAAAAGCATTTGACAAAATTCAACACCCCTCTATGATACAGGTTTTGGAGAGATCAGGTATACAAGGAACATTTCTAAACATAAGAGAAATATACAGCAAGCCAACAGCCAACATCAAATTAAATGGAGAAAAACTCAAAGTGATTCCACTAAAATAAGAACAAGACAAGGCTATCTTCCCTTTCCATATCTATTCAACATAGTCCTTAAAGATCTGGCTAGAGCAATAAGACAACAAAAGGAGATCAAGGGGATTCAAATTGGAAAGTAGGAAGCCAAATTTTGGCTAATTGCAGATGATATGATAGTATACATAAGTGACCCCAAAAACTCAATGAGGAAACTCTGATATTGATAAATACCTTCAGTAATGTTGCAGAATACAAGAGCAACTCAAAAAAAAAATTCAGTAGCCCTCCTATATACAAATGATAAAGAAGCTTAGAAAGAAATCAAAGAAACATCACCATTCACAATAGCCACAAATAACATAAAATATCTTGGGGTAACACTAACTGAAGAATTGAAAGACCTGTTAAATAAGCATTTTAAGTCTTTGAAGAAAAATTCAAAGAAGATATGAGAAAATTGGAAAGAATCCATGCTCTTGGATACGTAGGATCAACATAATAAAAATGGCGATCCTATCAATAGCAATATGTAGATTCAATACAATTTCCATCAAAATCCCAATACAATTCTTCACAAAACTTAAAAAAACAATACTTAACTTCATATGGAAAAACAAAAAAATCCAGAATAGCCAAAACAATCCTGTACAATAATTTCCGGAGGCATCACCAACCTTCACATCAAGCCCTAAGCTAGAGCCATAGTAATGAAAATAGCTTGGCATTGCCATAAAAACAGTCAGGTTGAGGC
>NC_022029.1:38563276-38570938 GCF_000317375.1 Microtus ochrogaster
AATCCACACACCTATGAACACTTGATTTTTGACAAAGAAGCTAAAATTTGCAATGGAAAAAAGAAAGCATCTCCAACAAATGGTGCTGGTATAACTGAATGTCAACAGTTAGAAGAATGAAAACAGATCCATATCTATCCCCATGTACAAAACTCAAGTTCAAATGGATTAAAGATCTCAATATAAATCTGACCACAGTGAACCTGATAGAGGAGAAAGTGGGAAGTAGCCTTCAATGTGTGGGTACAAGAGACAACTACATAAATATAATCCCAGTAGCACAGACACTGACAGCAATAATAAATAAACTGGACCTCCTGAAACTGAGAAGCTTCTGTAAAGCAAATGACACAGTCAATAAGACAAAAAGGCAGCCTCCTGAATGGGAAAAGATCTTACCAATTCCATATCAGATAGAGGACTGATCTCCAAAATATATAAAGAACTCAAGAAATTAGACATCAAAATTCCAAATAATCCAATTAGAAAATGGAGTGCAGAACTAAACAGAGAATTCTTAACAGAAGAATCTCAAATGGTTGAGAGACACTTAAGGAAATGTTTATCATCCTTACCTACCAGGATAATGTAAACCAAAATGATTCTGAGATACTGCTTATACCAGTCAGAATGGCTAAGATCAAAAACAGCAATGACAGCTAATGTTGGAGAGGATGTGTTGTAAGTGGAACACTCATCTACTGCTTGTGGAAAAGCAAACGTGTATGACCACCTTGGAAATCAGTATAGCAGTTTTGCAGAAAATTGGGAATTAACTTACCTCAGGACCCATCAATAGTACTCTTGGGCATATACCCAAAGGATGCTCAATCATACTACAAAGACATTTGTTCAGCTATGTTCATAGCAGCAATATTTGTATTAGCAAGAACCTAGAAACAACCTAGATGCTCCTCAACCAAAGAATGAATAAAGAAAATGTGGTACATTTTCACAGTGGAATACTACTCAGAGGTTAAAAAACAATGATATTTTGAAATTTGCATGCAAATGAATGGAACTAGAAACAACCATCATGAGTGAGGTTACCCAAGATTCAGAAAGATGAACATGGTGTGTACTCAATTATAAGTATATACTAACCTTAAAGCAAAGGATAATGAGTATATGGTCCATAAACCTAGAGAAGCTAAGTAACAAAGTGAACCCTGAGAAAAACATATATAGAAGTGGAAAATAGACAAGATCGCATGACAAAATTGGAAGCATTGGGGTTGGGGGAGATGGGAGGGTGGAAGGTAAAGAGGAGGGGAAAAGGGGAGGGGGAAGAGAACTTGAGGGAACGGGATAGTCGAGATAAGGAGGAAGGACAGAGATGACAGCAAGAAAAGAGATGTTTTGATTGAGGGAGCCATTATGCAGCTAGCAAGAAACATGCCACAGAATTTCCCAGGAATCCACAAGGATGACCCCCAGCTAAGACCCTAAGCAATAGAGGAGAGGGTCCCCAAACTTGCGTTGCCCTGTAGTCAGTTTGATGAATATCTTATATGTCACCATAGAATCTTCATGAAGCAACTGATGGAAACAGAGGCAGAGACCAGTAGCTGAGCACTGGGCTGAGCTCCCAAGTCCAGCTGAAGAGTGGGAGGAGTGAGAATGTGAGTAACGAGGTCAAGTCATGATAGGGACACCCACTGAAACAGTTTACCTGAGCTAATGGGAGCTCACCAATTCCAGCCCGATAGGGAAGGAACCGGCATAGACCCTCGGAATATGGGTGGGTGACAGTTGTGTGACTGGGGCAGACTGAGGGGCCGCTGATAGTGGCACCAAGATTCATCTCTACTGTTTTTACTGGCTTTTGGGAACCCATTCTCATTAAATGGATACCTTGCTCAGCCTAGATATAGTAGGGAGGGCCTTGGGCTTTCTCCGAAGCAATGTGCCTCACCCTCTCTGAGGAGTGAATGGGGACTGGGGTGAGGGAGTTAGGTGGAGGGAATGGGAGAAGGGGAGGGAGTGGGAACAGGGATTAGTATGTAAAATTAAAAAAAAGATAGTTTGTTTTCTTTTTTAAAAAATTAATTAAAAATCAAAATAGGCATCATAGAAAAGAAAAATAAATAAGTTAACAATTGGTCAAGTAGAATAAACCTCAAAATCTCAGCCTTAGGGGGTAGGATATGATTATTGACAGTGAGAGAGGTTTAGAAAAGGGTTAGAGAGGGTTGGCAAAGCCATGATACTTAGAACATAAGCAGAGAATAGTAGGATTTCATTGAATAGAAGTAAGAAACTGATTTTTTCAGCTTTGTATTTTGGATATATCCACTGGTTCTCAACTTGGCTTGAAGTTTTACTACTTTTCTAGAAATGGATAACTAGTGTGTTGAAGCTCTTTCTGGATATAAAAGCTTCAACCCTAGTGTGTTTTAGTGATGAGGCCTCAATAATTCCCTGTTGATTGAACTTACTAAGATATAAGACCTTTGTAGATATTGTATAAATTTTTTTTCTTTGGCATAGGAATATAAATTATTCGAAATAGGACATTTCACTAAATACAGGAATTGGGCTGGGGACTATCTCAATAGATAATGCTTGGTGTTCCAGCATGAAGTCCTGAATTCAGATCCCTAGTGAAAAACCCAGCTATGTTGCATTCCTTCTGCTTTGGAGGTAGAGAAAGAAATATTTTTGGAGCTCACTGGTCAAACTGTTTTTCCTAACTGGTGACCCCAAGTTCGGTGTGGAATGTTATCTTAAGAAATAAAAGTGGAAAGCAATAAAGAAAGAAATCTCACATTAAAGTCTGGTCTGACCCTAACCCTAACCCCTGAACTAACCACAGTCTGACCCCAGGACACATGTACACACCTCACATTGGTGAACCCACACACATAACTGCACATTTACATAAATTATTCACTCAACTAAAAATTTTCAGAATTATATTTGTAACTTGTACTGCTTTTCAAAGAGGTATAATTAAATGTGGATACTGTAGATGCATATATTATGCAGAATAATGACTGGGAATAATACTTTTGGTGAAGTTCAGGATGAAGTAATTTTACCATAAACATGACTAACTGAACACATGACATCTGATCAAAATAAATAAGCAATCAAAAGCCATACCTTATGTGAAATTTTGCCTAATTATTTAGAAAATTACTTATATTTTTCATCTTCTATTGCAGATGCATTTTGATTGATTAGAAAATAGTTTTGAGTCTATCCCTGAAACATTCATGCAGTAAATGACTTCAAACCAGTTATTAACCAGCGGTGTTCCAATTTTAACTCCACTCTGACAGTTTTCTAAATAAGAGATGCATGAAAATACACAGTAATTTAGAACCTTAGAATAGTATTTATAATATGCAAATGTATCAGTATTACTGGAATGTTAATGAAATACAGAGATGGGACCTGAAGTAAAATTAACAAAGCACTGTTAAGTTTAAATTAGCTTTGTTATATTATCTTAACAATCACTGAATTTCCCTCTGTCAGTAATTATAGTGGATATGGTAACATAAATATGTTTTGCATTTGGAACTTCATATGCATGGTTGCAGATAGTTTAAAATCAGTATTTCTCCTTATAAAGTAAATATAAGGTAATAGTTGAAGGAAAAGAAAACTAACTAAGGCAATGAATTATCATATAGAACTATAGGTAATTTAGAATCACTTACAAAAGCATATAACTTTATCCAATTTTATTTAAAACCTGCCATTATGTTTGAACATAATCACGTCTAAAAGACACATTATATGTAATGGCATCATATTGTCACATTGTCCACATGAACGTCTAAATCAGTAAGCTCCAAAAAAGACCAGAGTTTTATAATTCCTAAGGAGCATTAGCTCATTACCTAAAGGAATACTCAATAGTTTCTACACAACTTCATTCTGAATATATGTTTCCTGAGCTGAATTATTCTATTCCTGGTTATATGTCAGCAGAGGGAAACTCAAATCTTACTACTACTTACTATCCGTGTGTGTTCTAAAATATTAGATCTCTTATAGTTTCTTTAGTTATCATTCCCAAGTATCTGTGAAAATTAGTGGAACTCCATGCTAATGCCCCTTAAGCTGGAAGACAAATCTTTGCACAGCTTACAGTTGTGCTTTGAGTTTTAATGTACTCTGTGATTTCAAAGCATCCCTCCTATAAATGCTGACCTATTATTCTTTGATTCTGTGCTCTGTGCTTTCCTTTGTGATTAGAGTTATAGAATTGTGATTATCCTTTCTCTTCATCCATATGTTATACTGTTTTTTATTTTAAATTAAATTAAAATTTAATTTAAAAACTAACTTTTGATCATTACTCTCTAAAGCAAATGAGTAGTAATATTCTGGTACTTTTTTTTTTCTCTACATTGAGCAATATTTCCTTATGGTCAGTTAATGTAATCAGAGCTCTCCAATGCTAAATCTTCTAAAGTCAAAAACAATCCTCGTGGGGCTTGTTTTTCTTGCAGAGGATCCAGGATTGGGTCCCAGCACCCACATGGTGGCTCACGTCTGTTAACTCTAGTTCCTGATGATCTGTTGCCCTGTTCTGGTCCTGGTGGGCACAAGGTACCCACATGTGTGCAGGCAAATATTCATGCAAACAAAATAAAAAGAAATAAGTCTTCAAAACAGAAACAAAACCTGTAGTAATGTTTCATTTGTATTTTAATAAATAAAACTTGCTTGAATATCAAAGCATAAAACAGTCCCACTGGTCAGCCTTAGAGACCAGGCAGTGTAACACAAACCTGTAATCCCAGTAGTCACACTAGTTGCCATAGAAACCAGACAGTGCCTGTCTTTGCTCCCAGTAGCACATGCCTTTAACCCTAGCCTTAGAGAGGAATATGAGACAGGAGAAGACAGCTCGCAGACAGTCTTATTCTAAGATTCCTAGAGGCAGGATCTCTATTTTTGGACTGATGTAGGGGAAGTGAGAGGCTGTGGATTCATTCTGAGTTAAGAAAAATGAAGTTTATTCAAGGAAAGTCCCCCTGAAAAATCTCCAATAGGAGCAGATGGCCCAGATGATCCAATGTTTTAGAGCACCTCTGTTTCAGTTTCTTGAGTTCTACATACTGCTTCAAGAAAAACCAATCATCCTTTTGTATTTTGGCACAAAGCCTGTTTTGCAGATGCCCATCCATCTTGACCTGACTTTTTGGATGGAAGTGAAGAGGGTTAAGAAATAAGGTTTCTCTGGGTAGCCACATGTGTCCTGGAACTCCCTAGGTAGATCAGGCTGACCTTGAACTCAGAAATTCACCTGTCTCTATCTTCCAAGTGTTGGGATTAAAGACATGGGCTATCATTGACAGGCCTGGCCCTGACATGACTTTTCTCCTCCTCCTCCCCCTCCTCTCATTTCCTCCTCCTCCTTTTCCTTCTCCTACTCCTCCTTCTTCTTTAGAGACCTGACATTGTAAGAATTCAATCACTGATAAAATCACACTTGAAGGTAGTTCTGATTTATGTTCAATGCAGCACTTACCACTTACTTGTACTAGACAAGGATGTACCAATAATCTCCAATCACTGAACCAAAGTATAATTATGGTTTTCATTAGTTATGTTTTCTAGATATAGTGGTTTCAGTGGTAATAGGTTGACATGACTTTTGCATTTTCTTCACCTAAAATTCCAGAAGTAGTGTTTAATCTTCATTTCAACTTCTTATAGCAAAGAGAAAAGAACACCCTAGGAAAACTTTATATTATCATCATATCATCATCATAATCATCATCACCATCATCATCATTTTATATTTCATTAATTAAATTTTTTCTTGGTTTCACACACAAAAAAGCTGTTTTTGAAACATTCAGAACCATGAATGAATTTCCTGGCCAGAGTAATTTTATGAAGCACACACCGGGGAAGAAAAACTCTGGGAAGAAGCAAAGCATTTAATTTGGATGTGTGCGTCATGCACAATTTTTCCTACAATTTGCATTTTACAGTATGTTATAGATACAATAGTGTTAATTTACACTGTTGATAGGCAGGGAGTGAGGTTAGCAGTTTTAGTGTTGTCATTAGGAACATGTTTAGGTTAGAGATTTACATTAGCCTTTCTGTAGTTTCCCTAAAGAGCACATGCCAAATAACATTGAATCATATCATGCTGCATGGATGAGGAAGACAGAGTATTAACATGCAATTATACACAATAGCAAGCTGTTTTCTTTCCAGTACCAATTACCAACATACTACAAACAAGTGCATGAGTATTGAAAACCAAGTAGAAGCATTGTCAGTAAGAACCTATGTGTTAGACACATAATGGCCAGTTAAATGATTAATGTCGTTTCCTTAGAATTTGTAATGTGTCACAGAAGTCAGTCACTGAAAATGATAACAAATGGAAATTCATAAGTATTTTGATAAATATTCTAAAGAAACAGTCCAAGACAAGCTGGCCTGGGTCTGAAAAAGCATGGGATAAAACCGGACTCGCTGAACATAGCGGACAATGAGGACTACTGAGAACTCAAGAACAATGGCAATGGGTTTTTGATCCTACTGCACGTACTGGCTTTGTGGGAGCCTAGGCAGTTTGGATGCTCACTTTACTAGACCTGGATGGAGGTAGCTAGTCCTTGGACTTCCCACAGGGCAGGGAACCCTGATTACTCTTCGGGCTGATGAGGGAGGGAGACTTGATTGGGGGAGGGGGAGGGAAATGGGAGGCGGTGGTGGGGAGGAGGCAGAAATCTTTAATAAATACTTTAAAAAAATAAAAATAAAAAAAAGAAACAGTACAGTAAGATCATACAGCCAAAAATTGCACTTAGACTCAGATGCAAGGTCACTTTCCCTTAGGAAGGATGTCTCGCAATGAGAGAGGATATGCAGGAGTAGGCACCAATGTGTAGAATTTGTACTAGAAAGGCATAGACACAAACATCTGAAAGGCCCCATGTCTGGTGCTGAAGTTTTCTTCAGAGTACAGATATCTAACTTGTGCCGTGTCTCAAGTGATTGAAGTGTATCAACGAGAACACCCGTGCGGTTGTTTGGGTGGGACTACTTCAAGTAGCATGGGCATAAGGAAAGATGAACAAAGGGAAAAAATGAGATTTAAGAATTCAAATGTGATCCCTTCATGTGGGATTCCCCTCTGTATATGCTATGAATATATTTTGATTACCATTGGTTATTAAAGAAGCTGTTTTGGTCAATGGCATTGTAGAGTAAAGCCAGGTAGGAAATCCAAACAGAGATATAGAGAGAAAGTAAGTGGATCCAGGGATATGCCATGTAGCCACCAAACGCCTGCCAGACTCTTACCGGTAAGCCATAGCCTTGTGCCAATACACAGATTAGGAGAAATGGGTTAAATTAAGATGTAAGAGTTAGCTAGAAATATGTCTAAGCTATTGGCCAAACAGTGTTGTAATTAATACTGTTTCTGTGTGATTATTTGGGTCTGGGCAGCTGGTAAATGAATAAGCAGTCTTTGCCTGCAACCCCTATGTTGTAGACTTGCACAAGCAAATTAGTAATGACTCAATTCAGTGAGTTATAGAAGAATAAAGAAATTAAATAACCAGATTGAGCTTTTTCAGAGTTAATGTAAAAAAACTGGCCGGGCAATGGTGGCGCACGCCTTTAATCCCAGCACTCAGGAGGCAGAGGCAGGCGGATCTCTGTGAGTTCGAG
>NC_022029.1:38571205-38590869 GCF_000317375.1 Microtus ochrogaster
GCATGCAACACCAATACCTGAAAAATTTGGGATTTTAATAACACAACCAAAGCATAAGTTGAGAAAGATGCTTCTCAGAAGCATCCAGTCTTCAGGGTAGGTTACAAAGAACTCAAATACAGTCACAATGGATAAGTGTTTGAAGAGGTTTGTAACAGTTTACAGAAAACAAGGAGGCAACGTAGGAGACTGAGAGTATAGGATCCAATTGAAGAGATTATGGAAAAATTAAAATAATGCTCAAAGCAAATATAAAGATAAAATATATGAATCAAAAATTTCATTGGATTGAACAATTCAACTTATTAATTAATTTGCAAAAGTATTTTGAGATGGTAAATAAAGTACAATTTAGATCAAAATTGATGAAGTGAGAACAAAAATCAGTATGAAATTCATTAAAAATGGTAAAAGTAGAAGCTACTAATTATCTAGCAATGGTAGAACTGAATATATAGCCAAGAAAAGTGAAGTCAAGACATTGAAGAGACATCTAGATACCTTTATCCAGTGCAGTACCATCCACAGCAACCAAGATATGGAAATTAAGTGCCATTCAGTTAGTGAATGGATACAGAAAGTAGGGTACACATATACAAATGGAACACTATTGGGCCACAGGAAGAATGAAACACTGTTGTTTGTGGTAAATATATGAAAATGGAGAAGATTGTCCTAAGTGAATTGAACCCAACATGGAAAAACAGATACCATATGTTCTTTTCTACGTGTAAAGCTAAAAATACATCTTGAAGTAGAAGAGTGAAATAGGAATTACTAGAGATTAGGAGGTGTGAAGGATAAATGGAATATGGTTAATGAATTCAAAACACTGTTGGATAAAAATAATGAGTTTTAGAATTCTATAGTAAGTAGTTTCTTGTACTAAGTAGTAAGTATGTATCTTGTTCACAATAGCTCAGGGTTAGAGTTTGGGCTACTGTCAATGTAAGATTCTTTACTATATCTTTTATGACAAATTGAAAGAGCTTACTTTAGCTTGTTGGAGCCCATTCCTTAAGATGGGACGCCATGCTCAGACTTAATGCTTGCAGTGTGGGTTTGGAGTAGATGGGGTGTAGGGTAGGAGGAGGCACGGGGGAGGTAGAGGAAGGATTTGGAGGGGAACTGTGACTGGAACGTAAAATGAAATTTAAAAATCAGAAAGAGCTTACTATCTGCAATAATAAAGGATGATAATAAGGGACCTGGGAGATTGATCAGTGGTTAAGAGAACTTGCTGCTTTCCTAGAGAATATGAGTTTTATTCCCAGCACCCATATTAGATGGTTCACAGCGATCTTTAACTCCAACGGCAGAGAATCCAAGTCTTCTGGCATCCCCAGACACCTTCACTCATCTGCATATACCCACATGCACACACACACACACAGATACAATTAAAAATAGACCTAAATATTTAAAAAAGAAATGATTGGAGGATTTTGTGATTGTTCTGATTTGGTCAGTATATATTGAAATAACATAAATACTTATTATGTATATGCACTTATTACATGCCAATTCAAAACAAAAATAAAAAATGGTATTTAAAACAGCTTACATTTTAAATTAAAAATCATAGTGTTGTCAGGGCAGTCAGATATCTTAGTAGGTAAAAGCACCTGCTGCCAAGGCTGATGACTTGCATCCCAATCTCAGAACCTACATACTGTAGGTAGAGAACTAAGTCATCCAAGTTGTTCTCTTATCCCCATGCTCACACTGGTGTGCATACATTGGCTCCCAATAAATAAATATATGAATATGTTTTAGAACTTTTATTGTTCAGAATAATGAAAACCTAGCCCTATGCATGCACACATACATACATATACACAGGTATATATATGTATATATATATAATTATACTTATACATGATATTATATTATTGTTATTTGAACAATTAAAATCATACTTGAGGGATCTTAATCTTTTTTTTTGATAGAATACACTCAATGAGTTTCTCTAAGATATTTCCATTTCCTCATATCACAAAGAGCATTGTCAATTTAGTGAAAGTGTGATTAGCTAAGGAAGTGTCATTTTATGAATAATTTAACTCAGGCTACTTCCCCCTGATGTTAGTATTTCAATCAACATCTTCAAGAAGAAGAAAGGGTGCTCTGGCTCCAGTTTAATCTACTTTGGAGAGAGATTATTGTGATTCCTTTCATGTAAAATAATGAGAGAGTTAGGATTTGTGGTGACACTAAAGATGAGATACCTGTAGTATTATGGATGCTCTGGGGGAATTTTCAGGAAGAAAACCTCATAGGTGCAAGCAAAACTAAATAACCTGGGCTGGTTAATTTATATAAGGGATGTGCTTAAATGTTTTTAAGAAGAACACAGACTATTGAGGCTGCCATATTGCAAACACTGAGCCCGATTCCTTATTCATGGCAGTGAGATTCATAGATTATGAGTGAATTTCAGGCTCTAGAAGGATGCTGTGCTATGGGAAGCTCTCGAGGCAGATATTTAAAAACTCTTCCTAAAGAAGACCTAAAAGAATCTTTATTGACACTGATTCCATACAAGAGAATCTTCCAGTTTTCTTTTGTGACTAAAATCTAGAGTAATTATAATGATTGGCAGTCTGTCTGCATCTAAAGTCAGAGTTCTCTCAGCTAAGGAAACTGCTGGTTTTAGGGTCCCTTTGTCAGAGCTTCTTGGGAGATATTTAAAAAAGAAAGACAGTAATTTAGATCACTTGAAAACTGTTCATGGAGTTATTCTATGCCTCTATTTTCATCACCATATGGATGTATTTATCTGCATTAAACAAATTTTGTGTGCCAGAATCCTGGACCAGACTGACAATTTTAGAATTCAGTTATGTGGCATGCATTTGA
Source organism: Microtus ochrogaster (assembly GCF_000317375.1). Lineage (NCBI taxonomy): Eukaryota > Metazoa > Chordata > Mammalia > Rodentia > Cricetidae > Microtus > Microtus ochrogaster. The sequence goes on from NC_022029.1 coordinate 38,574,065, forward strand.
TTAACTTGACAATAAAAACAGCAAATAGCTTGTAGATATGGAATTACCTATGTCCCTTGCAAAAAAATGAAAGGTTTGACTAATTACCTTTTCTATTGGATCAAATTGTAATTTTGACTATGTCACTTTTGAGTACATCAAAGGGCATTATTTATACACTGAAACTCTTGATATGTTTTCATAGGATGGAACTAGAAAAGAATGATCTTGCTGGAAAATATCAGCTCTTGATTTTAAAAAGTACTCAAGAGTTTACTTATTCATATTGTTATAGATTTAAATTCTAGCTCTTCTAAAGGTGAGGCATAATGAGATATATTGCAACAAGATATATATCAAAGTCAAGAATTGAAAATGAAATTTGATCATCATCTGGATCTATACTGGTGAAAGTCCTGAAAGTATATAACAAATCCAAGTAAAAACACAATGAAAATGTAAAATACACCCAGACTTCCCAGAGTTATTATGGAAAGACAGGATGGAAAATATCTCAACCACAAGTTTTACACTGTTACATGTTAATGTGTTTTAGATACTGGTTAGATAAATTACACCATACTATCATCTCTACCTGTTCCTTTTCAGTGTTATTTCTTAAATATGCACACAGCTTATATTCTGTTTCTCTTGGAAATCACTGCTCCAAATGAACTTCTCAGTTCACAGACCAGAGAACAACTATTTACTAATTGATTAGATTTCCACACTATTGATATGCATGCCATGCTGCATTTGAGCAGGGCTTCAATATGTTTGATATGCATTGTAATATTTGATATTATAGCAACCTAGTGAGGAATATAGATTAGGAACTAGAAATTTCATTTTATGGAGAAAGCACAGAAATTTAAGTAGATTGGTGAAGGTCATATGTGTAAAAAGTGGATAGCATGAGCATCGTTTTTCATGAGTCCTAGGTCATGTGGTTTATTGCTACCAGCCATTATGAATGCAGGAATTACAGTATGTAAAACAACATTGTGTTGTTTTTGTTTTAACTTGTTGGGAACAAGGGATCAGTAAGAGAAAATTCAGTGACATTTTGTCAGTTCCCTAACTTTATAGCCACCATTAGTTATTTTTAACATACCATAAAAGCAATAAAAAAAAGAAGAAACAAACCAAAAAACTATACGACACACAAGCTTCAACAAATCTCTTGATAGAGCGAACAAAGGTTTTTTGAGGGTAGTAACTTTGAGCAGTTGATGAAAATTATAACCACTGGATTTCTCTAAAATATGAATATCTGTTAATACTTCAGGAACAACATGACATGGAAATCTCCAGGAACAGATGCAGGGATTCACAATGTGCATCATAGTTGGATGGCCCCCAGTTCTACTACCATGACAGAGGGTAACCTCTACCTCTCCCTTACCTGATACTAGACTTGATAATTATAGAATTCCTTTCTAACATCCATTACTCATGCATTGTTTATTGTCCTATTCCTGTGACTCTCATAATTGAAAGCAATTCAATGATTATTAGATAATTTTGTCACTTGTTTCCCACCAAGAGTAGAACCCTATGTGTTTCTTCCAACTCCTGATTTTACTATTTTTATGTGCTTGTTGAGTGCATTCTACTTATCCCAGCTTATTAATGCTACTTATATTCTTTCTCTTATGGAGCACATTTAATATGCTTCATTCTTTTGAATAATGCATAGTTCCCTACTGACTATTTTGTAGTGAGACTTGACATGTGTTAGCTTGCTTCCCAGGGTCCTGCTTGAGCAGTTCCTCACCCGCTGTTCCTACTTGTTTTTTATTACAATTTGACTTCAGATCCCTGCATAATTCTAGGTGTCTTTACTGTTAACAATGAAACTGCTTTGGCTCTCAAAAATCTGTCACTTCCCCTTTGAGTCTATGTGTAACTCTTACTCAAACATGTGAGTTTGCCTCTGCCATCTGGGATTTATTGAATCAAAATCATTAGGAACAGGATATGTGTGTTTTCGGTACAATGTGACACCATTTACCTCAAAACCAAAACACATGTATTTGTAGTGGATTATCTATATGTATTAGTAGTGTAGTGAGGTTAGATCATTTACTGTTCTAACACTCAAATTTTCTAATCTAACCAGAAATAGCAATGCTGTGTCCCTTAAAAGAATGTTATGTGGGTTAAACAAGGTAATAGCTATATGATGTCTATAAAACTTTAAACATAGTAATCACTTTGGAAGTGTGGAATAAACACATAAATCGAAATTTTCCATATTATTTGTGGAAAAATAAAACACGTTTTGGGAACCCCAAGGATTAAAAAGGTTCTATGATGTTTGTTCCTTTTCACGTTAAGATTCTGTCCTTTCTTCTTCAACAGGTACATTCCCATCCCCAAGGGGTGCTATCAAGGACACATTGATGTCATTTTCAACTGTCACATTATTGGCAGGGGTGTGAGATGAAAGATATTAGATAGTTCAGTGGGAGGGCAATCTTGCACATCAAGTAAATGTCCCAAAGAACCTTCACCATGTTTGAAGTAGAAATCCTGTTCCTAAATATTTAAAGCCAACATCTAACTAAAAGTCCTCCTTGTTGAAAATTAAAGGTTTTTCATTTGCTTGTTTGTACATTTATGTTACAATTCTAATGCATACTAAATTCTTTCTTGAGTGTAATTAGACAAATAGCAAAGAGAAATTGTGCTCTCCTCTGAAGTGCTACCAACCACCTGCTCTGAAATCATCTCTCACAGCTATGTCACTCCTGATTTTCATCCACTATCCAACAATTGCAGTTGTTACAGGTAGGGCCAGCATCTGGTTATACTTCATTTTTTTTTTTGTTGTTTGCAAGTGATGTGCTCAATCAGTTTTATTTTGAGACATATGCTATTGCATTATAAATTATTTTGCTAAATTCGTCCTTCTTTGCATGGGAAATTAGGTGCTGCATTAATATCTCTGATATTATGTTCACTTTATTTTATTATAATTATGATTAGAGTATCCAAAGTGTTTGCTAATTTAAGTGATGGGATAGCCTTGAGTTTCAAAACCCCACAAAATAAATTTGTGAAAATTTTTATCCATAAACAACATTTTATGATTTCAGAATATGCATGGCAGTTTTGCTAAGTTAGTATTTGATTACTCCTGGATATTCTTGTATTTTTGTGTGAATTAATGGAAGTACGTTTTGTTTTGCCAGGAAGGTTTTACATTCTTTACGGGAGGAAAATATTGCCTTGATTCCTTTTGAATCTGTTCACAACCGGCATGCAATAAGTGCTGGTGACAGCCTGCCTGATACTTGAAGTGAAGCAGGAAAATTCAGAAAGTGGAGTCAGAAGTTTAAGGCAAATTGAAAATAGAGTGCTCCGAAATGTGAGTTCTCAGGGAGGAAGCTTTCAAAGCTAAAGGACACAGGGAGACAGAGGACACCTGCTGGGCTGTAATAGCAAGTGTGATGCCCAGGCAAAGACAAAGTTTAGCTGTAAGACAGATTCAGCTGTACAAAGCCCTGGTTGTACTCAGCCCAGGCAGCAAAAATTTACAACTGTGTAACATGGAATCCTGGTCTTTTTCTGGGTGGACAGAAAACATCAGTCCTAAAAAAATCTTAAAATTGTGTATCTGTTGCTATGTCTCACACATATCTGCCAATGAAATTTCACTTACAGTTTTATAGCAGTTCCTTTGAAAGATCAAACAGGAAGAAATGTAGACAACGAAACAGTTGCCTTTCAGTTCAATATATTGTCCTAAACAGCCAGCATGTGATCGCTGCAGTACTAATTTTAAATCACTAGACTTGTAATGTAAAGATCAACAATATTAACTGTGGCTGAAATTTCATGAAATAAGTATTCTATTTTTGCCCTTTTTATATGAAAAAGTATACATATATATGTATATATAAATATATGGTATATGTCTGTCATATGCACATATTTATATGTATTAATAAAATGTGTGAATGATATATTATGTCATTCTTTGTAAAGGAAAACTCTAAATTATAGAATTTTCTATATCTGTTAGGACAGATGTTCGAAATATAGGGAAAGCCATACAACTGTCACCCACATTCAGAGGGCCTCGTTTGGTCCTATGCTGGTTCCCTCACTGTCAGGCTGGAGTTGGAAGGCTTCGATTAGCTGTTTCAGTGGATGTCCTCACCATGATCTTGACCCCTTTGCTTATATTCTCACTCCTCCCTCTCTTTCAGTTGTATGACTGGGGCAGCCTATGGGGCCATGGGCAGTGAGACCAGGATTTATTCCTACTGCTTGTTCTGGCTCTTTGGAACTCATTCTCTAGGGAGGGATACCTTGCTCAGACTAGATATAGTGGGGAGGTCCTTGATCCTGCCACAAAGCAATGTAATAGACTTTGTTGATTCTCCATGGGAAGCTTTATCCTCTCTGAGGAGTGGATGGAGGGTGAGAAGGGGTTGTGGGGGAAGGTGGGGAGAGCAGAAGGAAGGGAGGGAGTGGGAAATGGATATGGCATGTGAAATGAGAAAAGATAGTTTTTTTTTTTAAAAATAAAATAAAAAATAAATGAAATATAGGGACATAAACTTGTCTGACAAATGAAGTTTAAAAGAAAAAGTTACTCCAAATTGTAAATGTTATTAGACAGAATATGAAATGGTTAAAATAATAATGCCCATTGGAATAAAATGGATATGAGTTATGGAGAAGGAATAATCAATGATGCATAAAAACTGACATATATATACCACTTAAAATACTATCATTAAAACAATTAAAATGCTCCATTGTGTAAACGTACCACATTTTCTTTATCCATTTTTTTGGTTGAGTGGCATCTATATTGTTTTCAGGTTCTGGCTATTACAAATAATGCTGTTATAAACCCAGTTGAGCAAATGTCCTTGTGATATAAGTATACATCCTTTGGGTATATGCCCAAAAGTGGTATTGCTAGGTCTTCAGGTATATTGATTCCTAATTTTCTGAGAAATTGCCATACTGATTTCCACAGCTGCTTCACAAGTTCACACTCTCACCAGTAATGGGGAAGTATTTCCCTTACTCCACATTCTCTCCAGCATAAGTTGTCAATTTTTTTTTTATTTTAGTCATTCTGATCAGGGTAAGATAGTATCTCAGAATTGTTTTGATTTGAATTTCCCTGATAACTAAGAATAAGTGTCTTTTGCCCATTTGTGATTCTTTTGTTGAGAATTCTCTGTTTCGATCTGTACCCCATTTACTTATTTATTAATTTGTTTGTTTATTTGGTTCGTTTTTCAAGACAGGGTTTCACTGTAGCTATTGAGCCTGTCCCCAACCTAGCTCTTGTAGACCAGGCTGGCCTCAAACTCATAGAAATTCACCTGCCTCTGCCTCTCAATGCAGCAATTAAAGGCATGCACTACCACCACCTGGCTTGTACCCCATTTTTAAATTGGACTATTTGGCAGTTTGATGTATAGTTTCTTGAGTTATTTGTAGATTTTGGAGATCAGTCTTCTGTCAAATGTGGGGTTGGTGATGATTTCTTCCCATTCTATGGGCAGCCATTTTGTCTTGTTGACCATGTCCTTTGCTTTACAGAAGTGTCTCAGTTTCAGAAGGTCCCACTTATTAATTGTTGCTCTCAGTATCTGTGCTTTTTATGAAGTGGTCTCCTGTGCAAATGTGTTCAATGGTACTCTTATTTTCTCTTTTATGGAGTGAATTGTGGATGAATTTGTGCGAATGCACCACTCAGAGGCAAAAATAATGTCATCTTTAAATTTGCAGGCAAAAGAGTAGAAATAGAAAAAAACATCCTGAGTGAGGTAACCCAGACCCAGAAAGACAAATAAAGTATGTACCCACTCATAAGTGGATACCAGACATAAAACAAAGAATAACCAGCCTACAGACCACAAACCCAGAGAAGCTAGAACTCTTATCCAGAAATAGATGAAAGCAGATGCAGAGACTCACAATTAACCACTGAGCCAAGCTCTTGAAAGACAATTGAAATGAGGGAGGAGCAATAATATTAACAAAGGGGTCAAGACCATGACGGGGAAACCCACAGAATCAGCTGACCCGAGCTAGTGGGAGGTTCCAGATTGACAACTGGGGAACCTACATGGAACCCCAGTATACAGGGTCACTAGCAGTGGGACTTTGTGGAGCCCTTTGCCTTTGGAGCAACATCTTGCTCCGCCAAGGCATGGGGTAATGGGGAGGACCTTAGTTCTACCTCAAGGAGGTCATGGAACATATTTAGTTGACTTCCCAGGGGAGGCCCTACCCTCTCTGAGGAGTAGATGGTGGTTGGGGTGTGGAGAAGGTGAGGGAAGCAGGAAGAGAGGAGTGAGGGGAAAATGGGATTGGTAAGTAAAAATAAATATATTAAATTAATTATAAAAATCAACTAAAACCAATAAAAGTTAGGGAAAAGTAAACAATAAAGGAGAATATTTTTCACTACGCATTTTATACAATGTGCATTTTAAATAGTATGTGTATTATATTTTTAAAATAAAAGTTTACTTGATAAAAAGAAACAATAGATATAATAGAAAATTATTAATAACAATAATTAAAACTTTGAATTTTAGAGAAAATTCTGTATGACATGGTTGTGTTCAATGAATTTTCCCTTTATCTTACTTGCTCATTTGAATCAGCAAGGGCTCACTGATTGTTTCCTATATGTAGCATGTTTAAATATTTTTAAAATATGAGACCAGATAATGTGTTCCTTTTTACAAGACTAATATGTGTGGACACATATTAGTGAATGAGATAATACACAGGTACAGAAATGTTGATTTTAGTTTTGAATCATATTTCTTTAAATCAAAGCATTCAAGTTGTTAAAGACAGCATTTGATAATGTCTTAATCCTTCATGCATAATGTTAATATTATGTCTTTAAGAGGAATAAAAAGAAATGCATTTAAAACATAAATATTTAAGATTATTTTAAAGCAATAAGACAAACCATATAAAAATAGTAGAAAGTAATTTTGAGATATGTTAGAAAATAGTCGAATGTATCATAGGAAAAGAAAAAAATCCAACAGAAAACCTCCAGTGAAAGAATAATAAATGGTTTCTTCAAAGTGCTAATCTTTCCAGTTTAAATAAGCCAGTTTCTATAAAAAATAGCCCTATTTTAAATCTTTTAATGTTAATTATCTTTATTTTTCTGAAAGTCTTATTTCTGGTCTCACAATTATTTCCATCAATGACTAGGGTATCTTATATAATAATAAATTTATGTCAGATAATATTGATATTTTAAATCACACTTTAAACATCATATAGAATTTGCTTTTTTTCGTGGTTGATTTTATATGAGGGAAACATTAGACATATGTAAAACTGTGAGCAGTTGAAATGTTTTATATGGGAAATTTATAATAAGACTGAAACACCACATTGACAGACATAGAGACTCTTTCTCTTTTATGCACACACACACACACACAATCAAATGCACACACTCACACAGAAACACACACACAAAGAGAAACACACCCTCTAAGGACTTTTTATTTGCTTCATTTTGTTGCTGTGAGCCACATCTGTATTACTTCTTTTCGAGTTGGGACAATTCATCTCTCTATGCTCTTCACAACTTAGAGACTGCATCTCTACTGTTGCCAAATTTATAAGCAAATTTGGGTGACTTTCAAAATATAATTATTTAGTACATGTAAAATAATTTTCACCATATTCATTAGCTTGCTGTCTTTTAAAAATTTGTCTCATTGATGAAGTTTTTGATTACTCTGCCTATATTTACAGTCAACCTTTTTTATTATACCATTTTGAGAATGTGATATTTCTAAGAAAAATTATGTTGAAATATTGTAGAATTTATCTGTATTGGTTTATCTTATCAGATAAGCTTCAAATATCTCCTTGCCTTCTACAGTTATTTCATTATATTAGAGATTAAAAACTTGGCTGAAATTCTTATCAAAATAGTTTTAAGACTTGGCATTTCCCTACAGTTCAATTTAGTTACAAAGCCATTCTATTATATGGTCTTATATTTAGCTCGATTGTTCTAGATTCTTTATACTTTAGCTGCTTATTTAGCAGAGAGTTAATCTTACAGTCAGTTGACTCAATCATTTGAGCATGAGCTGTACTTTCAGGTTCTACATGCTGAGCACTTGTAGAACTCAGTATTCAGAAAGGCTTGATCTTGCTTTGTGACCTACAACAACAAGACCCAAAGAGGGCACACCTCTAATATACACACGAATACATCTCACACTATTTGATCAAACAAGTAACAATCATGAGGGTCAAAAATTCACCATCTCAATCTGGAGCTTGATTATTATTCAACTAAAACATGTTGAAACATCATTATGGTATAAAAGAACTATTAAATATCTTTAGTTATATGATTTTCCCTCTTTCACACCACTCTGGATACTGACTTAGTAGACAATTTTAAGGTAGCATTTTTATATATAAAATAATATAATATTTGATTATAATACTTATAATAATTAGCCAGATATCAGTAGAATATATCAGAAAGCATTAATTCAAGAATTTGGGAGACAAAAACTACTTCCTGGGAAATTGCTCAACAATTTCTCACCCTGCTGTCTGTAGCATCTTACCAAATAAGCTAAATAATATATCAGCAGTCCAAAGCCTCTAGAAATACTTTGCTTATATCTATGTATCTAGTGGAGAAGTCTTAGATTTTATCCTGATATTTTGACTTCGCTTTCTGTGTGCGCTTGGTATTTAAAGTGTGTCTTTGTCCTGGGAGAACTGTAACTGATGTTTAGTGGATGGTCAGAGTCATCTGGCTTTCTAGAATGTCAACATTGGATATGAAAAATTCTGGATTTTTGGTGGAAAATTTTCAGGTTACAGGATATCCATAACCTCTAGGATTTCCCCTACTTTCTTCCTTTCATTTCAGTTGTCCCAAGCTGGGACAGACATTCTACTCCAAATAACTGTTTCTTGAATGCCTCTTTATCCCCTCCCCTTTGTGTCACTAAATTCCAATCCATTTGAATACGGGACACAATGACCTAAGTTTGTCATTCAACTCTAGAAGCTGCCCCCTCTCACATTCTCTTCTCTAGATTATATATCCCAGATTACTTTCTTGCACAATGTTCTCTGCTTTCTCTTCAGTCCTTCTTCCTAGTTTTATTGTTCGTCTCTGATGACTCCATTTTTTAAATTCAAGTGACACTGTATTTGAAACACAGAGATCTGGAATTGTCTTTTCAGTTGTTGAAATTTTATTTTATTGCATATTAAACTATGTGAATGATAATGAGGATTTGTGAATTGATTCTTTCCCTGGAGATCTAAATATAATTGAATTAGGAGTTCCATTATGGGAACAGTTATTATAGTGAAGAGAACATTGAAGGTGGTGAAAATGTAGAAACTAAAGATTTTGTTCTTAGGAAAACAGCACACTTGGAATATGGGCCATTAACTACTTTAATAAAATAAAGTACTTTTTCATGTAATGCTTTTTTATCTGTTTTTCAGTAGAGGTGAGTATTTTGTTGAAGGTTCTGTAGTGTTCCCTCTGGTTTTAAGCATTTTCAGATTCAGAAGTGCCTTTCTATATCTTCTTATTCAATTACAATGTGCTGTAATGTTCGAGAGAGAAGTCATTGCAAGTATTCAGTTCTGACTTACTGAAATTCCTTGTCTATGCTAAACTATTTTTCTGTAATTAAGAACATTTTAAATGTGCTTTTGTACTCAAAGGTTAATTTTGTTTAAAGTTCATTTGGCCTGTGATTTACTTTGAATGGCTTATATTTTGTTTTCTTCTTACAATTTGAAAAAAAAGCTGCCAGTGAATGGAGTTCCTTATTTTCTACATTTTCTTTCCAGATATTAACACCTGTGGACTTGAAGCGCGACAAGGGTGACTTTTGAGACTGTGTATCTGTGGTAGAAACAAAATGTGTGATATATTGTTTCCTCTTAGTTTTCATTTGAACTCCAAGGCTGTGAATTCTGAGGCCAGAAACAAGTTTTTCCACAATTTTTGGAGAACCCCCAATGATTTCACACATTGTCAGTCTTACCATTTCTAAAATGACACCTTTTAAAATTCCGGTACAATTTAACTTATAATAAAAAGGGCATTGTGAAGCATAGTGCAATATAATCACCTGATCCTCAAAAACCTAGAAATAAATAATAAATAAATTTATTATATTTCCTTGTGTGGTCACCATAGTACAAGAAAATGTTATATCCCACTCAAAATAACAGATTTTCTATAGAATGATGAGTACAACAATAAAACCCTCAAAGAAAAGAGAAATTCATTTATAAAAATATACTTCAACAAATGGTTTTGGCAGGCATGCATTTTCTGAATGGAAGAATTTTCAAAGTGTCTGCTAAGACCATGGGTGGTACAGTATCCCCAACAAAGCGTATAACTGAGAAATGCCAGAACAAAAGAGACAAAGGTTTTTAAGTTTCCAAAGGAAGAAGAAAAAGTATGTCATGTATAAAAACATAAATTTCACAGTTGAGAATAAATTAACTCATGTAAGTAAGGAATAGTATTATTAATGAAATTAAGAATTTTGTGCCTTAGAGTGGCCCAGTGGCTAGGCCGGCCTGAGTTTAAAAATGGGAGGCCATCAGTGAGTGTGATAATCTTGGTAGTATGAGCTGAAATGATATGAGGAGTAGTACCTACTTAAGTACTAGGTAAATCCAAGACAAAATGAGAGGCAGAGCAAAGAATAAATAAGGGTCTAACTATTGCAAAGGAAGGTGGCATTTAGGTCATGACACACTAAGGAAAAGGCATGTTTCTCTCTCTCTCTCTCTCTCTCTCTCTCTCTCTCTCTCTCTCTGTGTGTGTGTGTGTGTGTGTGTGTCTCTGTGTGTGTGTGTGTGTGTGTGTGTGTCTCTGTGTGTGTGTCTGTGTGTCTGTGTGTATACACAAGTGTACATGTGCATTCATGCATGTGCGTTCAAGAATGTAGGTTGACAGTACTGTTTTGTTAAATCACAGAATCTTTTGAAAGAATGATTAAGAAGTGAACTTTTTGGGCTTCAAAAAGATGCATTTCCAGGACATATTTAAAAGAAAAATGAGGGGCAGGAGAAGAGAGACGAGAATGAGGAGGTGGAGTGACTGACTTAAGACTAAGAGGGAGCCATCCAGAGCAAGTAGAAAACTTTGATACCTCAAAGTGAGGCTCCAGGGACTCTGAGGATGAAAAGGCAAGCAAAAAGCTTCAGCTGGAATAGAAAGAAGAGGAAAGGAGGAGGAGAAAGAAAGTGAAGTCGAAATGGGCAGAGACTGGCAGTAGCTTTCAGGATGACCTGGTGTTTAAGTGAGCCTTCCAGACCAAGGGTGAGATGCAGAAGATGGAGTGATGTCAGGCAAACTGAATATGGAAAGTGTTTTAAACTGTGCTTAGTTCATCACTGCCATTGGCCAGGTAGAAGATAAAACAGACAAAGTTTCAGATCACTTTTTCTCAGAATTGATTGGTGATACAGGTGAGTTTAGTGGAAAAAAAAAAGAGGGGCTATTCTAGACATTATTTTCAGATGGGTTGTGGTTTGTCTCTGCATCTCTGGACCTTTCTGAAATTTAAGACTTCCACCATCGCTGTTAAACACATACCCCAGCAGAGCTCAGCTGTGCGCTCAATCTACCTTCAGTGCTTTGTTCTAGCTGATGCTTCATTATGTTTTTAAATCCCCCAAAACATAAACCATTTCTATAAACACAAGATGTGACAGAAATGTAACAAAGGCCCATGACATAAAGTGCTGTCAGGAAAACACCCAATTAGTCTCTCATCCAATGAATGTGCTCAGAATCCGGTGCTAGGTGGCAATCTTCAAGGCTGATTTTGAAATATCTGCTGATCCAGGTTTGGCAGCGTATCATTTGAGAAGAAACCACTGGAGTTAGGCGAGATGACTTGGTAGATAAAACCGATGATCAAAGTTCAATCTTTGGGACCATAAAATGGAAAAAAAAAAGCAAAAAATGACTCCTGAAATTTTTCTCCTGACTTTTTTCCACATATACGTTTTTGCGTGTGTGAATGAGAATGCACTCCGACAGGTACACACTCGTGCACACACACACACACACACACACACACACACACACACATATACAAAGTAGATGCTGTAATTTAAAAAATAATGGCATGTGACAGAAAGACACCACCTAACAAGGCTCACATGGAGGGGTTTTTTTGCTGGGGGAAAGGGATAAAACAAAGGGGGGAGGGAAGGGAGAGTCTGGCCTCTGGTGACAGAAGTGAAGGAAGAAGAAAGACAGAGAGAGACGGAGGGAGGGGGGAAGTGGGCAAGGAAAACTTTTAAGAGGGAATACAGTGAATGTGCACAGGAGGAGCTCTTAATGACTGCAGCTGAGGATGTATCCTGTCAGAACCTCAAGAACAGGCCAGCGCAGATGCCTAAATACTAACATTCCTTCCTTTTGTTTATTGTAAAAAGGTGAGGAATTAGAAAGGGGTAACAGCTGAGGAGGGGATGAAGATGCCCTGTTCTCAACACTACTTCCTGTTGACCTGGGGAGATGCATTGTTCATATTTGGGGAACCTGAGAAAGCAGGGATGCTGGCCACATCCTGGAGTAGCTGGCTGTTTCACTTCACTGTCCAGGCTCTGTGGAACCATCACTGCTTGGACCTGGCAAAATGGTGTTTGAAGTGAATCCTGTTGGGGTCCAAGAAAAGTCCCAAAAGAATACCAATAGCCACATATGCAATAACAAGAGCGCTTTACTAATTCCAAGGGTGGGGTGGAACTTGACGGCCCCCAAAGTAGGCCACAAGCTCCTTTGAAGTGGAGTTAGAGAAATTCTAGAGAGGAAGGAGTAATCTTGGGCTGATTGGTGAGATATGATAAATATGGGGGCTGATTGGTAGAAGGTCCTAGTGGTTAGGGGCCCGCCAGCAGCAGTTTAGGGAAAGCTATCTACAGGTACCAGGAGACTGAGGGGAGCCTGATGAACATGCAAAGAGACTCTGGGGGCCTGCTGAGCCAGCAAAAGGACCACGGGGTGATGTGGTATTCTCCTCTATATGCTGTGAATACCATTGATTAGTAAAAAAGCTACGTTGGGCCTATTGATAGTGCAGAATAGGGCAAGGTGTGTATTTAAGTAGATAAGGGAGGAGAGAGTAAGTGGAGTCAAAGAGACACTATGGAGATTTCTCAGAAGACAGACACATTGTAATCTTGCTGGTAAACCAAGAGCCTTGTGGTAAAATATAAAATAATGGAAATGAGTTAATTTAAGACATAAGAACTAGCTAGCAATATGCCTAACCTACTGGCCAAAATGTATTGCAAATAATATAGTTTCTGAGAAATTGTTTCAGGTCTGGGCATCCAGGGACGAACAAGTAGCCTCTGCCAACAGGTTGGTGCCCACTTCTGACACCATCAGAATGGTGTACCAATGTGTGCCAGCTAAATCCACATAGATCTTGGAAAGAAATTCTAGACACAGAAACATCCAAAGTTTAGCTGCATTTTTTTTTCAGATAGACTCTGTTTGTTGGCAGCAAGCAGAGGCATGGCTTCTTTAAGAGAGGTCTTCCTGAATCAGCATTAGCAGCAAAAACCATGTGGTTTCAGAATAGTGGTTTCCTGGTTCATGATAACTGCACAAACAGCTCTGGCTCTTTCAGGAGGGCAAGTACTTGAATGGGGTTTATGAGTGGCATGCTACTAGTTGCTTAATGGTGAAACAGACCTGCTGTAACCCTGGAGCTGGGGCAGCATGCATGGCTCTCAGCAACAACAAAAATGCCTCTGCCATGGTGAAGTGGGTTGAGCTAACAGGCAGGACCATGAAGATAGTCCTAGCCATGCCTACTTAGTATTAAAATATTACAGATATGCACACAATAAAGACAAATCCAGATGGAAAAGACCTCTAAATGGTTCAAGGTGTTGAATAAATGTACATAGCCTTGGGAGAGAGAAATAGTTATAAAAAGAAAGTAAATGGTTTTGAAAAAGTAAACTCTTTAAAAAGAAAGAGATAGAGTTCAGACAGTCATAGATTAAAGGAGAAAGATAATAAAATAAATAATATACCTGTAGAAAAAATAATAAAGTAACAAAAGAAGCCACATAAAGATGGAATATACACAGAGAGTCTAGATTATGTATATTATTGTGTTTTCTTTGAATTTCTTGTCTACAGAGCTTTTTGCTTCTTGATACTGCTAAGCTAAATCAACATATATATTTTAAAGGTATCTTGACCCTCAAACATTGGTTCTAAGGATATGTTGTTTTAGAAAAGAGGGTCTGCTTTTGTTTCCACAGAGAATGTGAACCTGTGGAGTCCTATAAGACTAATGTGGTTTGATGGATCAAGACCCCCAAAAGGTCTCTCTCCATGAACTCTCCAAAAGAAAATACTTCACCCAACAAAAAACAAAAGGCGGTTTGAGAGAACTAAGCCCAAATTCCCAATATTGTTTATAAATGTTTATTGACATTATATACATCATATAGAGATGAAAGTATTACTACGGATCTTGATTTTTTGATACAAATTAAAGATCAATTTTGTTGCACGTATATTTCTGCTTTTGATTAAGTTATTGTGTTTGTGCAGCTCATTTGAAAGTGTGATTTATAATTAAGAAATACACGTTAATAGATAGTAACCTACAATCAAATTTATTATCATATTAGTTGAGTTTTTTAGATGTACAGAAATATATTTCAAATGGATAGTCATTCTTCAAACCTTTCAAAGATTAACAGAATATGGCATTTAAAAAATTGTAAGAACTTAGGACTTTTCATGACAATGAGACACATCTTCTGCTGGCAGCACCAATCTACTTTAAGAAGATAATGGGCATTGAAGAGGATCCTCATGGAGTTGGTTAGTCATTTGGGCAAGAAACTGCTCTTTCCTGGAGTGTTTTATGTTATGCTGTATGAACTGGACATGCAGGACACACAGAAAAAAATGACTGCTGAAGTTGCTTAAAGAAGGTGATACAGTCCTTCATGTTTCCTGCTTCATGAAAGAGTCTGTCAGAAATTTTTAGAACACAGAAGAAAGTGACTAACAAATTGTCAATATAGGTAGAACTGTCTTTGAAATTTCCTGCTTCATGAAAAAGTCTGCCAGATATTATGGGTCTGTAGGCTGAAGATGGATGATCCAATGGCACAGAAGAACTTTGGGTGACTGTCCTGGCAGCAAGATGTCTCTGTTAATTCTCAAGTTTTGGAGGTTGCTTACAATTGCACTTCCAGTTTACTTAGATAGTATTATATCCTTCTAGAGTCTTTGATGGAATTGAAGAATAGATAGTTATATAGATATAGTTTTCCTTAGTTATGATAAAAGATATGTAATCTTGCAATGTTAAAGTTAAAACCTTCCTTTTTATTTAAAAAGAAAAGGGGAGGTGATATGGGATTCCTCTCTTATGCTGTGAATACCAATTGGTTAATAAAGGAGTTGCTTTGGGCCTATTGCAGCACAGAATAGGGCAAGGTGGGAATTCCAAGCGGATTGAGTAAGGGAGTGTAGGAGGAGTCAAAGAGAAGCCTTGGAGCTGCTGCAGGAGACAGACTGCAACCTTGTGGGTAAACCATGGGCCTCGTGGTAAAATATCAAATAATGTAAATGGGTTAATTTAAGATAAAAGAGCTAGCTAGCAATACACTTAAGCTATTGGCCAAATAGTATTGCAAATAATATAGTTTTTTAGTGATTATTTCAATTCTGGGCAGCCAGGAACGAACCAACAGCCTCCACCAACAATGGGGTGCCTGCTGAGCTAGCAAAATCTGTGGCTTTTCTGAGGACTGTCTGTTGAGCTTTGTCCCATTTTATTGAACTGAAACTAAGGCTTAGATTTCTGACAGGCTACTAGGAGAGCCTGTTCTTTCAACACCGCCCCCTAACACTCAGTTCTCTCAGACTCAAGGCAACTCCCTAGAGCTTAAATCACCTGATCCTTTTCCATCATAACAACATCACCCATATACTCTCCTTCTATCCGATATACCTAGAGACACAGGTGGTTAATTACTGAGGGCAGCCATTGTAGTTAGTACCCCTGGGATACTGCTGGTTTTCTTCATCCTTACATGTTTGGTCATCTTGCACCTCTAGCGCTAAAGCCAACAACTAGTCGTCCTGCAACAATAGCTGATTATCACTGTGTCTCCAAAAAACATCCCAGTGGGAGTGAGGTAGTATAAACAATGATGCAGTTCCCATGAGTGGAGCAGAGAAGTATGATCCAAGGGTTTGCAATTCCTAGTGTTCCAGGAATTCAGAGAGGGTCAATTTTGAGACAGGCTCAGGCCACCCAGTGAGTCATCACAAAAAAAGGCAGGGGCCAATAGCCCTGAGTTCAAGGTAGTCATGGTTGCTTGCGACCAGGTCTTAACAAGTTCAAAAGCCCGTGCACGAGAGAGGAGTCCTCACTGTGAGAAACAGCCAGAGATGGGAAAGGAGTTGGGGCTCACTAACTATGCCAGTGTTGAATAGAGAATTCCAGCAATCCAGAGAAGCAAGGCTAATTTATGTGATCTGGGTTCCAGGGCCCCAGCACACCTCAAACTGCTTGCAGACATGAGGAAGCCCCAAAATTTCCTTGTTAGAAAACAAATGTAGCAATTTAAAAAATGGCACAGGAGAGATGATCACATTTTTTTTTAAATTGGAGAAAGGGAATGAGAAAAAAAGGGGAGCGTAAAGGGGAGACTGGCCTCTAGAGACAGCAGTGGCAGAAGAGAAGGGAAGTGCGAAGAGAGAGAGAAAGAGACAGAGAGAGAGAGAGAGA
>NC_022029.1:38591989-38596058 GCF_000317375.1 Microtus ochrogaster
TAGATGCCCCTCAATGGAAGAATGGATGAAGAAAGTATGGAATATATACACATTAGAGTACTACCCACCTTTTAAAAAGAAACATAGTGAATGTACACAAGAGGTGCTCTTAGTGGATGCAGCTGAGGACGTATCCCATCAGGACCCCAAGGGCAGGCTAGTACAGATGCCTGAATACTAACAGCAGGAATTAAAACAGGATTTGGGATTGAGTCTTTTTGTTCTCTGTCCTTTCTCAGAACATAAACACTTTGTGAACGTAACTGACTGCCCTCCTCCAGTTGTCCAGAGGTATTCTTTTGTATCATCTAGGCTGTAGTCATTTATTATGAAATACAGAGTATTCCACTTTGTATTGGCTCCTCATCTCATGACCCATGTGAGATTAACTGGAAATAATATTTTAGAAATTTAGTTATGCAGAAAAAGTAACAAAGAAAATAAAATGTGACTTAGAAAGCAGGTTAAGGCCTTTGAGGAGAAAGAAATGACAAACATAATTCTAAATGAACAATGGGAAGGTAAAAGTTGTGGAGAAGTAATAGAGTAGCACATGCATGAAAGAGAAATAATAAATTAGATATTGAGATAAAGAGCTCCTTACAAAGAGAGACTTCAGTTTGGATGGCATTCCACCTTTCCCTGTGGTTGAGCCTATTGTTTTCAAAGTCACTGATGAGATTTAACATACACTATCACTACTTTAAATAGATTCAAGTCTGCATAACCTTGGCGCTCTAATCTGTTCATATTGTACCATCTGTTTTGCATGCTTCCTAACTTAATCTGCATATCTCAGAAATTGATTCAAGTTACAAGCTCCTTCAGGAAGCAATATGCTACTATTGTGTCGCAGAAACGATGATAGCCAACAGTCTGCAAACATCAATCTAAAAGGATGACATGAAACAAACACAAGGTAGTCAGGTGACTTAAATGCAGTCAGATCACAATTACGAACTCAGTCGGTGACATTGAACAAAGCGTGAGAACACTTTAGGGTTCATTTTTTTTCATGCATAAAATAAATTAGGCACAACTACAAAATGCCTTCAAGGTTCTCTTTAAAATATAATTTCCTTATTGGAAAAAGAATTGATAATGCCAATTTAGAGAAAGAGACTTCAGATCAAGCCTGTTCCCCTGACTTTCGATATGTGCATTAAAAACTCCTTCACAAGAGCCTTAAATAAAGAACTGGTCTTAGTAGAAGTACAGCTAGAGAAAACCAAGACAGACTGGCATTTAAAGGCCCTGTGTTTTAGAAAAGGACATGACAAGTGAAAAGTTAACATGTTTAAATGTATTCATAATCACAAAATTATAAATGTAAGAAACTTTTGTTGCTGTTAGAAGAGGGAGAGAGACAAGGTTGGAGAAGGGGAGAGGATTATAAAAACAAAGGTATGTGCCAGTCTCAAGCAGTGTTTATGATACAAATATTATATGAAGATTACAGGAAACTAATTGGTCATACTATGCCCAAATGTTCCATCGGAAGGTGGCATGAGAATGCTATCAGAAAGGATAGATTTCAATGACAAATTGATTTCTATGGTTAATGACTGAGCACCAGCAGCTGTGTCAGGAACCTTCTTACAGTTCAGGATAATATTGGGATGACTGGTGTACCTAGACCTGCCGGAACAGCTAGCAGGTTCTTGATCTTTAGGGTGTGAGACAGCAGCTGTTCGACTATTCTACCATATTGTTAAAGTCAATTTAATCAATATTTTAAAATATATGCTAATGCATATGATCTTAAGAATCTCCTTAAGCAGAATACTAGTCATATAAAATTTTTATTCCTATTTTGTGTTGGAAGTAGCTGCTTGTTGGTTCACGTCTGCTCAGCCCCGAAATAATAACACAGAAATTGTATTAATTAAGTCACTGCTTGGCCTCTTATCTCTAGCATTGCATTGGCTAGCTGTTACATATTAATTTAACCCATTTCTATTAATCTGTGTATCACCAAGTGGCTGTGGCTTACTGGCTAACGTTTCAGCACGTCTGTCTCTGGCAGCAGCTCCATGGCTTCTTTCTGACTCTGCCCTTTTTTTCTCCCAACTTCAGTTCAGTTCTCCCTACCTACCTAACTTGTGTCCTATCAATAGGCTGAGGCAGTTTTCTTTATTAATTAATGAATCAGATTCACAACATACAGAAGGGAATCCCACATCCCCTCTGCATATACTTCTCATGTTTTGTTCTCTCATTTAATGTGTGATTTCCCTATGTATGCTGTGATTACCATTAATGAATGAAGAACTGCTTTGAGCCTATAGCAGAACAGGGCGGGGCAGAGCAGAGCTAGGTGGGGAAAACTAAATGGAATGCTGGGAGAAAGAGGGTGGAGCCATAGAGACACCATGTAGCTCTGTTGGAGACAGACACAAGAACTTTAGCTGGTAAGCTACAGTCATGTGGTAATACACAGATTAATAGAAATGGGTTAAATTAATATGTAAGAGTCAGCCAATAAGATGCTAGAGCTAATGGGCCAAGCACTGATTTAATTAATACAGTTTCTGTGTGATTTCAGGAGTCTGAAACAAGCAAACAGCCTACTTGTTTAATTGGTTCAAACCTAACTCATCACATATCCACAAATGTGTTCCAATTTATGGTGATCTACATATATAACTTTCATTTTTCATTGTCTTAGGATTTTTCTTGCTGAGATAAAAGATAATAACCAAAATTAACTTCAGGGAGAACAAGATTTATTGTACTTTATAACTCCCAGGTTATACTCAGCTGCTGAGTGAAGTCATTGCAAGAACTCAAGGCAGAAACCTGGAGGCAGGAACTAAAGCAGAAGCTATGGAGGAAGCCTGCTTATGGCCTTTCTCAGTGGCCTGTTCACTCTGTAACTCGAGATGTAAAATATACTATAACTAGTTTAGATAGATTAAAATCTGCAAAACCTTAATGCTGTTAATGTTTCCGGGGGTGGCACCCCCAACCCCTGGTCAGGGCCACACATGTCAGTCATTAATCAAGGAAAAGCCCTATAGACTTGCCTACAGTCTAGCTGGTAGAATCATTTTCTCAGTTGATGTTCCTCTTTTCAGTTATGTCTAGGCATGTGTCAACCTGACAAAAATCAACTAGCAGAGGCATTAAGTAAGGAGCATGCTGCAAATGTTGCATGTTTATTTGTTTCCTACTACAGTACATGATAGGATGGTTTCTTGTGATGGACAATAGCAATGAGCCTCATGTCAGGTACATAATCACATCCCATACTCCAGGACTGGGAATTGATAAACTGTGAGTGCTCAGTTAAGGTAGGTATGTCAGGTTATAACCCATTGTAAGTGATTGTAAAATCCCATAGTGTATATTTGCCTAAGTGGGCAACTGTTTAAAAATTTCTTTATAAGTGAAATGAAATATTTTTATCTTTAAGCTTGTCTATTCAATTTGATGCCATTTTCCCATGTTATCCACAATTCTAGATCATTTCAATCCATGTGTCTGAAAAATTGTCTTTAATATTTTCCGGGTACACATTTTCTGGCAAACCACAAAGGTTTGGTTGCATGAAAATGTCTTCATGACGTAATTTGTAGAAGATATCATCACTGATTTTATTTTAGCCAGACATTTATTTCATAATTTTAAAGATATAATTTAACTGATGCTGTCTCACTGAAATTTGATAATTCTGACTTTTTAACTCACTGCGCAAATCTATGTACTATATATTTTTGTCCTTATTAATAGTTTTCAGTAACTTAATTGTAATTTTCATGAATGAGGTTTTCTTCATTTGTCCTGATTAGTGTTTTTTGATCTTTATCTATGAGTTCTTAGTTTTCATTAACCTTGGAAAATTTTAGTAATTTGAAATCTTTAATTTCTTCAAACATTATTCTCTTTTTGTAACATATAAATTCCTATTTGTTATAAATTAATAACTGTAAAATCACCAAGATTAGTCTCCTTTGGAGAAATATTTCTTTTATACCTAGTTCTTCTTCTTCTTCTTCTTCTTCTTCTTCTTCTTCTTCTTCTTCTTCTTCTTCTTCTTCTTCTTCTTCTTCTTCTTCTTCTTTTCTCC
>NC_022029.1:38596198-38606072 GCF_000317375.1 Microtus ochrogaster
TCCTTCTGTCTCCTTCTCCTCCTTCTTCTCCCTCTGCTTCTGTTGCTTTTCTTGGAGAGGGGCAGCAATTTCACTGTTTCAGTGTTACTTTTCCAAGTTCACAGCTGTTTCTTTCTACAGTATCTTAGTTTCTATTAATTATTCTCAGGGATCAGTTCATTTCAGTTACTGTTATTTTATTTCTGATCTTCCATTTAATTTTCTTATTTTGTTTTCTATTCACTTTCTTACTATGTTTATTTTTAATCTTCTAACATACTACTTGCATTAATATTAATAGATTTAGAATTATTTTCTTCAAATTTTGCCATATTTAACATTTCTTTTTCTTTTTCTTTTTTAGATTTTTGAACAGGGTTTCCCTGTGTAACAGCTCTAACTGTCCTAGAACTCACTCTTTAGACCAGACTGGCCTCAGACTCACAGTAATCCACCTGCCTCTGCCTCAGATTGCTGGAATTACAGGCATGGGCCATCACTGCCTGGCTCAATTCTTTATATGCCTCTGTTGGTCTATTTCCCCTTTTTATTTTAGGTTGTGTTTTCTGGCTTCTTCACAATAAAATAATTTTGAGCATTATAGTTTTTCACTTTACTAGATTTTGCTGACAGGCAATAAAGATGCTTTCAGTTAATTATTATGCCTTGTGTCTTGTGTCTTTTTTTCCCTTAAATTTTGGAACTGGGGAGTACTACAGTAGTATCCACTTGAAGGAGGTTTTATGCTCCTGTTAAACCATGGTTCTGTTAGAACAGCTATAGATACCCTTAACCCTACACGAACAAACAAGTCTTTCCATTTGTCTAGTATGAATTCAGATTTTTCTTTTAGATTTATTTATTTATTTTGTTTACACTATTCTGTTTGCATGTGTGCCTGCAGGCCAGAAGAGGGCACCAGATTTCATTACAGATGGTTGTAAGCCACCATGTGGTTGCTGGGAATTGAGCTCAGGGCCTCTGGAAGAACAATCAGTGCTCTTAACCTCTAAGCCATCTTTCCAGCCCTTCAGATGTTTTTTTTTTCTGTATGAGTACTAGAAATTATTTACCATGCACAACCCCAAAATTACTCTCATAAAGGAAGCTATTTTTTTGTTTTTTTTTTAATTTATTTATTAATTGAGGATTTCTGCCTCCTCCCCGCCACCGCCTCCCATTTCCCTCCTCCTCCCCCGATCAAGTCCCCCTCCCTCATCTGCTCGAAGAGCATTCAGGGTTCGCTGCCCTGTGGGAAGTCCAAGGACCACCCACCTCCATCCAGGTCTAGTAAGATGAGCCTAGGTTCCCACAAAGCCAGTATGTGCAGTAGGATCAAAAACCCATTGCCATTGTTCTTGAGTTCTCAGTAGTCCTCATTGTCCGCTATGTTCAGCAAGTCCGGTTTTATCCCATGCTTTTTCAGACCCAGGCCAAGTGGCCTTGGTGAGTTCCCGATAGAACATCCCCATTGTCTCAGTGTGTGGGTACACCCCTCGCGGTCCTGAGTTCCTTGCTTGTGCCCTCTCTCCTTCTGCTCCTGATTTGGACCTTGGGATTTCTGTCCGGTGCTCCAATGTGGGTCTCTGTCTCTGTCTTTTTTCATCGCCTGATGAAGGTTAATATTCAGGAGGATGCCTATATGTTTGTCTTTGGATTCACCTTCTTATTTAGCTTCTCTAGGATCATGAATTATAAGCTCAATGTCCTTTATTTATGGCTAGAAACCAAATATGAGTGAGTACATCCCATGTTCCTCTTTTTGGGTCTGGCTTACCTCACTCAGGATAGTGTTTTCTATTTCCATCCATTTGCACGCAAAATTCAAGAAGTCCTTGTTTTTTACTGCTGAGTAATACTCTAATATGTATATATTCCATACTTTCTTCATCCATTCTTCCATTGAAGGGCATCTAGGTTGTTTCCAGGTTCTGGCTATTACAAACAATGCTGCTATGAACATAGTTGAGCATATACTTTTGTTGTATTTTTTTTTATCTCCCAAAAGTACTTCACTGTTTCTCTCTAATTTTCACTTCAACAATGAACCAAAAGTTCTGTTTCCTTGGCAGAGATGGAACAGGCTGTGCTGGAATAGAACAGGGTTTGCTGAGGTAAGGGGACACCTACAAGAAGAAGCCAAGAGATGAATGTGTTAGACAATCACAGTTCTGTGATGTCTCTTTTCTGGCGATTAAAAACAATAACTTCATAAATTCTGTCCACTCATTTAATTATTTTAGTGAGAGAAAACATTACTGGTATTATTATTATATCATAGACAGGCAACATTTTAATTTCATTTAAAGTATACATTGAAATGTTTTTCTGCTGAGTAAAAATTATGTTATGGCAAAATGTCAGATATGGCAGATTTACTAAATATGAAAATAATAATTTTATCATATGAAAACCATTCCAAACTCTATAAGATATCTAAAGGTCAGGTGGTGAATAGAAAATAACTTTGAAGTACATCTACCCCCTTTCCTTGTCTGCTCTACTTTGATCTCTAATCACAACCTATGGTTGAAGAGTCAGTCAATGGCCTATGTGAGGAAGTATGTGGGGGATGAGTTTGATTGTATGTTTAAAACATACTATTTTATTTAAGCATATTATAATGTAATTCATGAAACCCCAGTACATAAAAATAATTATTAAGTCTCATTCCTAAGGAGCTGGTTTTCAGAGTATGGGGGAGGCAGTCTTCACTGCAGAGGATTGTAATGCCTGATGCTAGCTGGCCCTGATCAAGCACATCAGCAGTTATGTGGACAAATCAATCATTTTGCTTTTTCACATTAAGACTGAGTAATAACGACAGGAGCGTGTGAGTCCTCAGGCAGTGCTCAGACTTTAGTCTGTTCATATTCTTGGAAATCAGGCATCTCCTTTGTTTCTAGCTTTTCCACATTCTGTCCTTAACCATTTCCATACCACATAATAGTGTTAAATTCATCTCTATTGGTTATACTTTGTATCACAGTCTGGTAAGTATGTTCTGATAACTAGAACTAATACAGGAACCTGACAGGGCTTTTTGGTTACTGGAGGTCCTTGGGGTTTAACTGATTTTTACCGAGATTCAAGGTTTCTGAATATCAATTGTGAATCAAAAGAATCACAGTATCCTTGTAGTATGCTGATAAAACATGAAATTTTACTTTCTACCTGAAAAATTAAGATTCTTATTTGTTTTTGCTAAATGTCTGGGTCCAGATTCTTTACTGGAGTCCATGGATGAAATGCCAAGTAGCAGACATTTTTTCTTGTATAAACAGATAAAAAAAATACATGCACAAAATTAGTGGAAAGAGAGCATACCTATCAGTGATTACTGGATGAATCCTATCTTCTCAGCACAGTTCTGGAGATTGTCTAATATCTTCTAGCCCTAGGTCCTTGGTATGTGGTGCTGACTATACATGCAAAGCCTTAGGAGAGCATACCATTTGCTTTTTGCAAAGCTCTTTACCTTGAATGGCCTTTCAGCTTCTCTCAGTTACAGATGATGTTGATTTCAGCAAATGCAAATTCCTTTAACAACAATAAATTTTTTTTCTCACATTGGTTTTTGCTTAAAGACAAAATAAAATAAAACAGGTCCCCACTTCACATTTCACAGATGCGTGAGAGCTGGAGTCATTGAAGAAGCTAAAATCCGTGTGGATTTCAGGGCCATAATGGAAGAGTAGATGAAATGCTGAATGTTAAGAAATTCATCTCCTGACTGAGACGTTGAACTATAGTGATTACATCTTTGGGTATGTGTCTTGATATCCTCTGACCTACCTTAGAATTTAATTAATACTTGTCAGGAAAGTCAAACGAAATCAGTGCTGGTATCTATAGGTGTTGGAGAACTCTGAGGAACTCAAGAGTTAGAAGGACCGATTTACAAATGTTGGAGAACTCTTTGAGGAATTTGATGTGTTCAATGGACTGATTTTAGTCCTCATTTTTCTGTTTAATAACTATGTGATCTGAAGTGAGTCTACATGGCTGTAATTCCTGCTTCTATGGATTAACACTGGAGCTAAGCAAAGGCTCTTATGTTTTCTTAGAGTTTTTTTTCTCAACTTTGTAAGTTTTAAATTAGGAGAATAAAGTTTAGAAAGTTAGAGATAAGCATGACTGGTCTGGATTAATGTTCCACCCAGACCCTGATCAGTGCAGACAATGGCCGTAGGGAATAAACCGTGAGTGGATATAATTTTTCATCTTGACATCAAGCTTAGAGGTAGAGCGTGCATCAGCTCTTCATGTTCCCTACTGTGGTATATAAATTCACCCAATTCCCTTAAAATTACTTGCACTTCAAGTCAGTGTGGACCTCTTGGGTGTTAAATGTTTTCCAAGACCATAATCTTTGTAGTGAGCAACATTTTGCTTGTTTTCATCCTATGTTACCTTGCTCAGTTCAAAACAGAATCTGCTTTCTTAGAAGACCAGGGAATTGAAAGTTAAGTCTGAGTTTATTTCAATCATGTCTGTCTTTACTTATTCACACTTCAGAGAAGGGGATCTGAATGGCATCCTTTGATGCCTGTTTTCCCATGTAGAAGTGTTTTATGCTATTCATTCTCTTCCTGCAGTGCTTGGCCTCCTTCTTTTTGAACCTCTGTGATCACCTTAGTTTTTTCTTCTTCTGGAATTTTATCAGTTCTCTTATGCATTCCTGTCAGTTCAGTAACAACAAAAAAAATTGCTAAAAGGATTTCGTAGGGAGAAGCAGAAGTGGGGAACATTTCGATTTAAAATCCCTTTCTAAAGTTTCACCCCTTGCTAGGAGTTTGGTTGATAGGAGCGCAATAAGTCTATGCCACACTCATCTTGTCTGCTTGAAATTAGCTCTTAAATGAGGCTCAGATTGCTATATCTCTGTCTCTTTCCTTCTTTGCCCCCTTCTGTCCTTTTTTATTATTATCATAAGTAAGTCAGCCATTTGTTTAATGTCTTGTTATACCTAAGCTATTGTAATGAAATGCCATGTTTCTGGGTACCTTATTAACAACAAAAGAGAATTTCTCACAGTTTTAGAGGCTGGAATCCAAGATGATTATGCAAGTATGATGGATGGCACTGAGACACATAGACCACAGATTGTTGACTTTTGACTGTGTTGTCATGTGGTAGGGTGAAGACCTCACTGATGACTTTCTATAAAGGTAATGGTCCTGTCTTCATAATTAAATCTTCTCCCAAAACCTACACATCCAGGTAGGGTAGAGAAGGGTATTCAACACTCGAAGACACTGTTTATCAGTTGTCTAATGTATTCGTCCTTCCATATGGCTCCTCATGGTGTGCTGACCCGCAACCATAACATTAATTCTATTGTCACTTCATAACTGTTGTTTTGCTACTGCGATGAGTCTTCATGTAAATATATGTGCTTTCCCATGGTACGAGGCAAGCCCCGTGAAAGGGTCCTTCCATACCCTGCTTTGTGATTGATTGAGACCCATAGATTGAGAGCTCCTTCATCTTAATCTAGTGAAGAGCCTGGTGTGGTACTTCATGGCTATATTCCTAGCACCTGAGATACTAAGGCAGAAAGATTACTAAATCTAAGGACAGTTTGTCCTCATACAGTCAGGAGTCAAGGATGATCCTTTTTATTGCTAAAAAAGCAGTCACAACCTACACCCATGTGCATATGGGCAGCATTAAACGAACTCAGAGGGCTATAAAAATTTAATTGGCACCTTATAAGGAATGATTCAATATACATAATTGTTTGTATACTCTGAGTAAATCAATGTTATTCTCTATGTTCTGCAAGAACAAAAGAGATATCATCAATGTTGTTTATTAAATTTCTTTTACCTGAGCTCATTTATATTTATGATGAAGTTTAGTATCTTCAGAATGATACCATACATTAAATTACTTTTGCAAAGACCTCTAGAGACCTCATAGTTGGCGGTTTTCTCTTTTTTGAGAAATTCTAGAATTGATCAGAGGTTTTCAACTTAATGTAAAGGAAGGAAAATCCTATGAAATTGAATAAAACAATTTTGTGATAAATCTCATTTGAAATACTCATTTGCAATTGAAATATAAATTCATTTGAGAAGTCAGTGTTGATGAACATGCTTTTCATGTTAATAAATCATCAATTAGCTAATTCTATAATTGTACATGGTCTGCTGAGCACTGAATGTCCTCAGTGGAAAATGCTATATGTTCCTTCTCAGGGGCTGTCAAGGGGAAACGAAGTAATTACTGTTAATGGTACTTCACTTGCCAAATACTGTAAGTAGGGAACCCAGTCACTTATAATTCTAGACACAGATACTTTTTCTTGAATTAGAAAACAACCAGAGGCTTACAGAATGTTGAAATGCTTATTTAAAATCATCTATACAGTATACACCCCCCTACCCACTCATTCACATATACTCACATATACACACACTTACACACCCACACATACATAACTCACACTCTCACACCTACACACACACACAGAGAGAGAGAGAGAGAGAGAGAGAGAGAGAGAGAGAGAGAGAGAGAGAGAGAGAGAGGAGAAGAAGAAGAAGAAGGAGGAGGAGGAGGAGGAGGAGGAGGGATGGAGATAGATAGATAGATAGATAGATAGATAGATAGATAGATAGATAGATAGATATAGAGAAAAATATATGCATCATCTTATGTCAAATCATACCAGCTAAGGAAAAGAATATATGCTCAATTAAATTTGGAAGGAATGATAAAAAATTATAAGCCCATTACTCCCATTCTTCATCCATTTTTCTCTTAGGAACAAATATCCTAAATCATCTTTCTGCATCAAGAATGTGTGTGTGTGTGTGTGTGTGTGTGTGTGTGTGTTTCTTTGTCTCCACTAACTTTGTGTTTCCTTAAAATGTCCTTTGCTTCTGATATATTTCCAGCCTTGTTTAGGGCTGTTTATGCATGCTTTATCAGGAATGTGTTTGAATTTGCTGTTCCTTAACAAGAAAAATAAGACCAAGAAACACTAGTTGAAATGTGTGCACCTCTGCCTTTGCCCCACCTTCCAGGAAAATTTTCTAGCAAGGTTTTCTTCATTTTTTTAAAGGATGGTCTATTTGTTAAACTGTATTGAACACAGCTTCCTGTCAACTGTTTCATGTGAAATTTTCTTCCAATTGCTTGGTGTAATAAGTTCAAATGTTACTTTCCATATATCTGGCTTTCCCTTTGAAACCATTCAGTAGTATCAGAGTGATTTCCTGAACTGTGCTTAGACATTCTGGTGTCTTCCCACATACCCCAGACTTGTGACTTGCTGAATGTTCTAATTCTCACTTCATTTTTTTTTTCAACAGACTTAAGGACTAGCAAAAGTATTTACAGCCATGATTGGATTTGCATGAGGATGATGTCATGTAGGATGTAGCAGGTCAACATGCATCTCCAAGGCAGGAGCCTTATGTGAACACAGGCCAGGAGAGGTTCATATGAACTTCATTCATACCCCCAACACATTATCAGTTGTATTCTTGAACCTTCCTCTTGGTCGTCATCTGACAGCTTGTATGGCTCAGGTTAAAATCTTATTTCTGTTTCATGGAGGTAGAATTAAATTAAGATTAACATAAAATTAAATTTATATTGAGACTAAATCCCAGCCCTCATCAGTTTTCCCACAAATCTTTTGTTATTATTAGATATTAAATAGCACATATAAGAATCATGTTTTAAATCCTGGGCTCTTTGTCTCAACATCATTTTCTCTGTCTCTTGCCCTGTTCTTTCCTGTCCCAAAGGAGAAACCAGACAACTTTATTTCCTCTGCAGATAAACATAATAAAATCAGTCTTTCCCTATTGTGCCCCTTAAAGTTTTTTTTTTTTTTTCTTTTGGAAAAGCACGTTCAGGGTTGGGGAATTAGCTTAGGTGGTATTTGCCTAGCGTTCACAAACACCTGAGTTTTATCCCTGGAACTAGCAGCCCATCAGGCCAAGCATAGTGATACACAAATATAATACGAACACTTCGGAGATGATAGTAGAAGGACCAAAAATTAAGAGTTATGCTTTACCAGTACATCATGACTTTGAGGCTACTCTGAAATACATATGAAACCCTATAAAAACAAAGAACATGCATATTAATTTATGCTGAACAAACATATCCCTGTAAGAAAAAATAATAGAGTTGCAAGATAATCTCCCTTTATCCAGGAATAATTCTATTTATGTTTATATAAGAATATGTGGTAGGTGGGAGGGCGGCTTTGGGGAACATGGGGAAAGAGTTGATGTGTCTCCTGTGGAGTATTAGGATGAAGACATGAGAACAAAGTGGGCAAACATAATAGGATTCTAGCAGGGGAGACTGGAAGGCTTTGGAGATTACAACGTTCTTGAAGAACAAAAGAACAAGATGGCTCTGACAGAAACAATAGGGGGAGAGAAGAAGACTGGGAAATGGAAGACAGGTAGAGAGGCCCGCTGCCTCTGCACCTATACATATCTTCAAGTGTCTTTGAGGGATTCGGATAAGCTGTAAAGCTGTTCCCAAAAAGCTTTTCCCTCCTTAAAATTTCTACTTCAAGCTGCAAGTGTGAATTTGAAACACTGTAGAACACAGTAACTAAGCAACAGAGATGAAGTGCTATGCCAAGAAACAGTGGCATTTTATTTAATATTTCACGACAGTGCACAATGCGTGTAGGACTATGTGTAACATCTAGTAACACGGCCTCACTTCTGAAATGTATCCATGTATATGGAGTCTTCATCACCCAATAAGTGTTTGCTCAAGCAGCCACAATCAAAAAAAAATCCCCTTTCTTTCTTACTATGAAAACCAAGGGTAAATTTTTCATAATCTAACTTAATTTTAAAAGTGCTTCTGTGTCGAGTTCATTTAAAAATTAGGGGTAATTATAAATTATGAAGAACACAGAAAACTGCAGATGTCTTGATGAAGAGTGGATAGAAGACTCCAGGGTATGTCTTCTTCCTGTCCATCTTTCTTCTTACATTCCATTTTGCTGCACAAAAGTTTTAGTGTCCAACTTTTGCCACTCTGTGCTGAGCACTGAGGCCGATTGTCCCCAGCAGGACTGTGTACGGATCATCTGAGAAAGGGTTGTTTTCGTGGTGTCTAGGCTAAGCTTCTCATATACTCAAGAGAGAGATAAAGTTGCAATATCTCATATTAGGTGGAAATTTGAAAAATAAAAGATATAAATGTGAGGTTAGAAATGAATGCTTAAATTATGATCTATAGTTAACTCTTAAATAAATAATTTATTAAAATGTGTTAAACCTGTAAATTCAAATAATAGTTTTGAAACAATGTGTAAAGCATGCCAAAATACCAGCAGTGATACTGAATTGTGATGGCTAACTGAATAAACTCAAAGAGAATATGTTAAATCTTTTTATGTAATCATTCCCATTTATTACTTTAATTTATTATATTTTGCAATTACACAAAATATTATAGAAAAAAAGAACCAAGGGAAGCAGTTAGCAGTTTTACATAGAGGCTTCATGAAGATTTTCATGCTAAAAGAAATTCCTCAGACCAAGCCAAAGAAAGCCAAGAAAGGATTGTTGAAGGTTTCTGTGGAGATGACATTTCAGAAAGATCAACAAGGTTTCTGCAAAGACAAAGCTGCTCAGGCTTGTGTTAAAACCTGCCTTTTGGGGGTAAATTAAAGTTAAAGGTACGTGCTATAATCTGTTCAGTAAACGCTAAAGGTAAAATATTCCTAGTGACAACATCAGTAGGAGATAAAAATGAAATAAATAAAAGCATCAATTCACCACCTTATATGATACTTTGTAGGTGGCCTGGGAATAGAAACCAAGGAAGAGCTGTAGGATCCAGGACAAATACAACAATCACAAATGAAACACAGGCAAGATTTTTTTCTTTTGTGTTGTTA
>NC_022029.1:38606172-38622086 GCF_000317375.1 Microtus ochrogaster
TCTCTCTCTCTCTCTCTCTCTCTCTCTCTCTCTCTCTCTCTCTCTCAAATGCATGGTCTCCTTTTCTTTAACCATCATTGTTCCATTGACATATAAACAAATACATAAATGCAACCTTTGGGTACGCTTAGTGTTGTCCGCATGTTTCAAGAGCTGGTCATTGGGTATGGGACAGCCAGTCAGGGAGCTCATCCCTGAGGAACACTGTCTTAGTTAAGGTTTCTATTGCTGTGAAGGGGTACCATGATCATGGAAACACTTATAACTGAAAACATTTAATTGGGTGGCTTACAGTTTCAGAAGTTCAGTCCATTATCATCATGGTGCTACCTGGTGTCATGTAGACAGACATGATGTTGGAGAGGTAGATAAAAGTTCTATATCTTGCATAGGCAACGGAAAGTGTATTCAGACACTGGGTAGTATCTTGAGAAGAGAAGACATCAAAACCTGCCCCACAGTGACACATACTCTCCAACAAGGCCACAACTACTCCAACAAAGCCACACCTCCTAAGAATTCTATTCAAAAACTGAATATTGTAATAAAGTATTTTTCCAGATCAGTTAAAAAATTTCATATTTCAATAGAATTAGGTTATAATTATTTGTAAATAGAATAACAAGCAGATTTGAGTCTATGTGACAAAGTGTCCCAAGTTACTAAATAATATTCAAAGAAAAGAGCAGTAAGTTTTACTTTTGAATACTTTGAAATTTTTTATTAAGCTGTGTATTCAAGGTGTCTGATGGGAAAAGGCACAGAAACAGGTCAAAAAGTAAACTTTGGAAATATACTCAATAGTATAAAGGCCATGTGAAAAAAGTAACAAATCATATCAAATGAGAAATAGAAAGTCTTTTTTTTTTTTGTTTGTTTTTAGCAAATGATGTTGAATCAACTTGACAGCGGACAAAAACCACAGAAAGGAAAAGAATGTTAATCCACATTATATACAGACACCAATTTGAGTGCCATTAAGCACTCACTGTAACATCAAGGTAAAAATACCAATGCTTGAGAAAAGTTCATTGGTGAACAGGACCTAGACACAGACTGTGCACATTTTTTTAAAAAAGTTAAAGGAACAAATAATGGTTGTATATCTAAATGCAAAACTTGTCAGATTACTGTAAGAGAACAGGAAAAAAAGCAAAAAAAATCTAAATTTCCTTGAACTTGACAATGACTTTTTACTTACAACTCTAAAGGCACATTTCATGAAATAATTGATAAAATGAACTTGATTAAAATGTCAAAGTTTGACCCTACTGAGGTCATTGACAGTCAAGAGACAAAAAAGAAAGGAAGAAAGAAAGAAAGGAAAAGAAAGAAGAAAACAACCAAGTAGAGATAAATATTGAAAATATGACATGAGAAATTTTATCCCAAATATATAGTCTTTGAACTCAACTTTAGTAAATGACCTGATTAAAAAAGGACAAATTGTGTGTTCAAATTGAGAAATGAAATAAATATGCATATTGTATCCAAAACGAAGAATTCAGTAAATATTGTGAATTAGTACTTTGATAAATAAACATATCAGTAAAGAAGTAATAACTCTAAGTTGGGGAGTTCTCTCACCTGTAAAGTATTTGAGTGTAAGTGTGGAGATGCAGGGTTAATTCCCATCATCCATACAGAAAAGCCAGTCATAGAGGTACAGGGGTCTGTAACCCCAGTGCTGTGGGGTGGAGAGTGGAGACAAGTGCATTGCTGCAGCTACCTTAGCCCAGTCAACAGCTCTCATGTTCAGGAGGACCCTGTGTTCAAAACTCAATGCCAAGTCTGGCCATCATATCTGTGTGAATATACAGGAACAAGCACATGGGCATGTATCAACACTCACATGTATGCATAGACACACAAAGAGATTTCAACCCTGTCTTATGAAATAATTTTGTTTGATTGTGCAAAGAAATAGAGAGAAGAGAAAATCATCATCAAGTGACAGAAGTATTTGCCACAGCTAAATTCTTCTAGTGGACACTAAAGTTTTTGCATAAATGTGTAAACAGAAATGACATCTGTGTGTTCTCATAATGTCTTCACTCCAAAACCATTTCCAAAGCAAAAGACGTTAGCTTTACAGGGAGAACTTATGGTGGGTACTACTTTAATTTATTAATGCTAACATCACCAGCAATTCAGGTCATTGTCATGTGTCCCTGATACAATAGACAGAGGTGGTTCTGTCCCTCTGGGGTATCATTGTCATTATGCACAGAATAAATTCATATTCATAATGATGGGACATTAGACAAACTGACATTGGAGGACATTCTAACAAACACATGAGCAATCATTCTATGACCTTTGAAAGATATGATCTAGGGAAAAGGAGTGAGTACTAACTGTCTCCTACTTGAGGACACTCACGTGCCTGAGAACAGTGATATGGCTGGGATCTTTGATTAGTTTTTAGTTTAGAAAAATTACATTGGTGGAAAGAATGGTAAAGACCTGTATGTTATTATATTAAGGTTATTATAGTATTTGTAATAATATGCTGCAGTTGTGTAAGATAATGATAGGGAAATGCAGATACCAGCTCTAGAGGAAATCTCTGGACTACAGCTTTAACTCTTCTGTAAACTATAATGTAATCTCAGAGAAATATATGTCAACAATGGCAGTCATACTTCCCATGAATCAGCTGTCCATGTATTCTTGTGCATACGAATTTCTCTATGCATATGTCTACTCTTATCAGTGGGACCTGGTACATACAATATACATGCCTGTTCTGAAGAAAGGAGCTAGAGTTTCAACTGGGTGGTGTGGGTCATACGAAATCTGGTCTTATAAACTGACTAAAAATTTATCATTATTTTTGTTAAGAATTATTCCCTGTAAGCACTTAGGCTTGCTTCTCTGTGGTAAAATGTTGCATTTATATGGGTTTTGAATAGAATATTAGCTGCAGTTACTTTGATGACAACTAAAATCACCAGGCATAGACCCTCTAAAGGTTAAGTTTCATGTTCCAATTAGTGAAAGACAACTGGTAGATGGATCCCCAAATCAAATTAATACAGAAGTTGTCTACTCTATTTAATTATGAGCCAAGTTTAAATAATCTTAATAGTAAGAATTCTACTCTGAGATTTTAAGAACAAAAACAACTGAATTTCAAAGCCTCTATTCAGCATCACAAGGCTCTGAGATTTATTCAGAGAAAAATTCTTTTAATTGAAAAACTGTCTCTGTGTATATGATGAGTGCTCATATTTGTTTGCCTACACTATCATGTGAAGGTCAGAGGTAGATGTGGGAGTGCTTTTTACTGTTCCTTTGCTCCTCATTTCTTTGATACAAAGACTCTCGATGAGTCTTTGTATCAAAGACTCATTGTAGCTCACTGGCTACAATGGCTGGGCAGTGAGCTCCAGGTATCTGCCTGACACCCCTTCCCATTCTGTTCTAAAATTATAGCCATACATGATCACAGCCAACATTTTGTTTAGACATGGAAAATGAACCATCTTCCCATTCCAAAGAACAATCAGGATACCTAAAGCGTGCACCAGACATCTCAGGTTGCTAAATAAAAATAAAGATGGGAAACAAACAAACAAACAAACAAACCACGTATCAAGTAAAATAAATATAGTGAGAATCAGAGAATGTAGCCCTTAGGGAAACATTTTTCTGAACTGCAAATAGAAGCAAACATGACCTTCAAGTAAAATGCAGCTGATTCTCAAGGTCGTATCTTCAGAAATGTTATTTAAAGATATGTAATGTTTATTCCTTTTTCATGTTCCCTTTGCCATTTTTAGCGGTGTCAACTAATGATCAAATATGCCCATTATCTTTTTCTTGTGGTTGTTTTCCAGCCAGAAAAATGAAAACATGGTGCAAAAGTCAGAGATAAATTTTCACTCCATGTTCTAAGGCTATAAATTTTTCTTTATACAATGATTTGCACTGTTGATAAACACATTGTTCTGTCAAATATTGGTAGTAGTGTTTCCACTGTTCATTGGCAATGTTGTAGTGCCAGATAGCAAAATGGCATGCAGAAATATGGGAACTTTGTGCCTACGGTTTTAAAAGACATTCAATTGTCCTGTGAGAAAGACCTGCCCTCAGGCTATAGAAAAGCATGGTCCATTAGCTTCCTAAGAGCCACTCAGGGTATTTAAATTTACTGAAAGCTTAGAAGCAAATGCAATGCCAAGTGGCATTACTTGCTGGCCCTCAAACAGTTTACTTCCCTACTAAATTTATTAACTAGGTTTCATGTCTTACATATTTCTTTCATGTCACTTAAGGCTGGTTTTGTAACAATGAAAATGAGAGGGCAAGTACTTCCAAAACGACACTGAACACAAAAGTACCTTTTTTTTGCTCTTTAATACTTAAGGAAACTTAGCCAGTTCTTGCTCTACTATGAGATGCACCCACAGGGTGCTTTATTTGAGTTCTTTCTGATTTTTCATCTATGATCATGGACTTCCCTCTTAGAACTGCTTTAATTGTACACCACAGGCTTCAGGATATTGTCTTTTTATTAATTTCCCATCCGATTTCTTTCCCAACGTACTGATCATAAAACCATGTATTATTCAGTTTCCATATTTGCAAAGATTCTGAGGTCTCTCTTGCTATTGGTTTCTGTGTGTATTCCATTATCCCGTGATAAAACACAAAAAACAATTTCAAATTTTTCATATTTGTGAAGATTTTCCTTATATCCTAAAATATCTCCTTTGGAGAACATTCCATGGGTTGCTGTATTCTGCAGCTGTTAGGTTGCGTATTTTGTACATTCCACAAAGTTAATTTGGTCTGTAGTGCCATGTTTTTGTTTTGTTTTGTTTTAGGGGACAGGGTTTTTCTGTGGCTTTAGAGCCTGTCCTGGAACTTGCTCTGTAGACCAGGCTGACTTCACACTCACAAAGAAATGATTTCTTCCACCTCTAGAGTCCTGGGATTAAAGGTATGCACCACACAGTACCGCCTAGCACCATTTAATTCGTATGCCTCTTCTTTTCTATTTTGCCTAAATGACATATCTATAAGTAAAAGGGTTGTACTAATGTCACCCACTTTTATAAATTGAGGTCAATTTGAGTCTTTATGTCTAGTAATATTTACCTTGGGAAACTGAGTGTAGCATTATTCTGTTTGCACGTATTTATAATTGTTATATAGAGTTGATGGATTTAAAAATTTGTCAATCTTCAGACCTTTCTTGTTTCCTCTAAGTAATGTTGGTTTCAATTCTGCTCTGTCATATGTGTATATAGCAATATCTTGCTTTCATTGGTGTTTTCATTTGTTTGCAGTAACTTTTTTGATTCTATTATTCAACCTGTGTTTGTCTTTTCCAGGGAGGCACATCTCTTGCAGGCAGTCCTAAACTAGGTGGCGTTTTTAGCTCAGTTTCCCAAGATGAATGCTTCAATTGGAGAATTGAGACTACTAACATTCAGAGTTATTAAAGGTGTGTACTAATTCCTTTCACTTGTCTTTCTTGTAATGTTTGATTATTTTCTAATCCCCATGAGTTTTCCACTTTTTAGTGATATTTAATTTTTCTGTATTGTCCTGGATGTGCTTATCTTCTTCTTTCATGTAGCAGAGAAGTTTTTAAATATCTCCTGAAATGAAGACTTATTAACATCATTCCACAATCTTCTGGTTTATGGAAGAGTTTGGTGGTGTTTTAATCAGTTTGCTTCTCTGAATGGTTTAGTGTTTCTCTCTTGCAATTTTCAACAAGTTTTCTTTATTTGATGCACTTAATGTTTTAGTTATACAATGGTGTGGGAAGAATCATTTCTGGTCATAT
The DNA here is from genome assembly GCF_000317375.1 of Microtus ochrogaster. Lineage (NCBI taxonomy): Eukaryota > Metazoa > Chordata > Mammalia > Rodentia > Cricetidae > Microtus > Microtus ochrogaster. The sequence continues at coordinate 38,611,976 of NC_022029.1, forward strand.
TTGTTTGGGGTTCTAAATGTCTCCCTTGACCTGGTTGTTTACTAGTTGGGATTTTTCTCTTTTTGCTTGATTGAGTTTTTTTTTTTTTAGTTTGCACCTCAGAATATAGAGGACAAAATTTAAAATATAGGTATAAAAATGACTTCCTGAACAGGATTCTTCTAGCTCAAGCTATAAATAGGATTGGAAAAAAAAAGAAATACAAAAAACTAAAACCTTGTGTACAATAACAGAAATGATAAAGTAAGGAGACACCTCAGAGAGTAGGAAAATTTCTGATTTTTTGAGTGGAACTATTTCTGATAAGGAAGTAATGCCCAGAACATATAAACGACACACACAAATGCCAACAGAGCAAATAACCCAATTAGTGATGGTCAAATAAACAGAACACTTTTTAGATGAAGATACAAAGTTGTTAATAAACACATAAAAATATTCAATCTTGATAGTCATTTGAAAAAGCAAATCAAAAATTATATTAATATTCATAAAGAAAATAAATTAAACAAACATGTTGTGAAGATGTACAATCAAAGAGAACCTAGCTTCCCTGCTATGAGAATGTGAATTGTATAGCTGCTAAGGAACTTCTTCATAAAATTGAAAATAGAAATCCTATTTGGCTCAGATACCCCATTCCTGAATCAAAGAATCAAAGGCAGTGTGCAATAGAGATATTTGTCAGCCATAAATTGTAGAACTATTCACAATTGCCTCAATATGGAATGGAGACTAAGTGCTCCTTACTGAAAGAATGATTGATGAAAATGGAATATATATATATATATATTACATATATATATATATAATGAGTATTTATATATAATAAGAAGGGAGGGTAACTGCAGTTGTGATATAATATGTAAGAGAATATATTTTAAAAAAGAATAAAATTGTTTGGAGATTAAGGATTGTGAAATGCTTTTATTCCTGAATGGAACATTTATAGCACAATTTCTCATTCCAAGGATGAGGGATCATCTTTGAAGATGGAGCAGAAAGATCGTTAAGAATCAAAGACAGTAGTTGGGTACAAAACAGTTTTCTATGCACATCAGAACAATGCATATGTGAAGTGATGGCAGCTGGGACTACATTCATTAAAAACCTGCACGATGATGAGCTAGCCAAAAATCTCAGCACAGAGGGGGGCAGTAGTAAGGAAATTCCACCCACAGCTGAAGAGATTTCACAATTGATGGCTATTGGGAGCAGAAGAGTCAGCTTTCTTCAGCAGACCCCAGAGACTCCTCATATTGCAATAGATGGTCATACAACCATGCTCATACAAGTAGCATAAAGGGATCTTACTGGTTTTATAATGAAATTGGGGAGTGGATAGACAAGGAAAGGTGAGAGAATCGGGAGGGGCCGACTTGATCAAAACATATTACATGCACACATGGAATTCTTAAGCAATTTTTAAAAGAGTAAACTTGTTATATTTTAAGGAAAATGCATGAAACTGGAGATCATCTTCTTAAACTCAATAAGCCAGATTCAAAGGGACATCTCATATGTATCACATTTTTCTCATATGTGGATTTGAAAAACATCCAAATATATTACGTCGATCCAGTGTGAACAGTGTGGGAGGCAGCTTTGTGTGCTGCTGAGCAAAGTGCAAACCATCTCAATAATCCAGCAAATGAAGTTATCATGAATAGTGTGGTATACGCAGGTTTCTCTCATACTTGCCTTTTAACTATGTGGATGCTCTAAATGGTGATATAGATAATTAGTGGTATGTTCTAAATCAATGAGGACTTATTGTCATTTTCAAAATGAATTTTAACGTGAGTTACTTGAAGCACTAATGGTTCCCTCGTTGCATTAAAAGTTGTTTTGTGTTTAGAGATTGAAAATTGACTTCGAAAATAATGATGCTTACAAAATGGTATGATGAGCCGAGGAAGCTCATAGTGAACGTTTAAAGAGTGGACAGAGCCCTGAGTAAATATGTACTGTTGACATTGGCAGGGCCATGTCAAGGACCAATGCCACAGACTCACAGTAATTTGGAAGAGCCCCCCCCCCCTTCATGGTGGATCAGAGGAATGAAAAGGCCTTCCTCTAGTCTGAATGCGAATGTTGATAGTGTGCAAATATGACTCATTGTGAATGATTCACCCGTGTGTACAAAATAGCAACCCCAGTTTTTCCTCCCAATATTTACATCCTGAAATTGTTAGCCTACAGACAGCTACCAAAACTAGCTACCACCTCCCACTGTGCTGTAGAAAGTAAGCATGCTAAAGCTCCAGGTTGTAGTGTAGTTGGTATGCTCCATCAGAGAATGCAGAGCCCACTCCACTCTAAATTCACTGCGGTCTTATCTCTGTGTTTGTCCTTTCTTCTTCCCTTGCAGACCCTAGAGAGGGTTCTAGGCCCCAAGCCTTGCTGGATGCTGTAATACGGTTTAGGTTAGTTTAAAAGAGATTTTGTTTGGGGCCTGTGCTAGTTAGCTTTAGGTCATTTTGGTCTCTTTCAGAAACAATTTAATGGAGTGTATGTTTATTTGAAACATGTTTTGGTGACGGGCAAATAAGCCATAGCATCTGGGACTTTGCCATTCATACCTGTGGGAATATATGGTCAGCTGGGTAATGTTTCAGGGGACCAGGAAGTAGGGAGAGCTTAGGCCAATGGGACTGGACCAAGATCTTCAATGTTCAACCCTTACTTCCTCCTACTTCCTACTGCTAGCCCCCACCTTCTACAGGCTTTGCAACATAACAAGCTATCACCACCAACTGCAGACCAAGTGTTCAAACAGATAAACCTGTGGGGACAGCTAATTTTAAAATCACAACGAATCCATATCTTTATGCAGTCCTATTTTATTATAAGAACATAAAGAGTCCAGGAGGCGTTCAAAGAAATCAAACAAACATCATGATGATTGACATTATTAAGACCATACTGAGGTTCCTAAGTGCTGGTTGAATAACCCATGAAGAGTTGCTCGTGCCCATTTTCCATTTCCTCTCACTTCTCTCTTGTCTTTCATTTCGTTTTCTTAAATTATTTCCTGTAAACTTTCCTCCAGTCCCTACTTTCCCTTTTTACTTTTTCAAAATTATACCGTAGGCGCAGGTATAATTACCACTTTATCTGCTTCAAAAAAGGCAAAAGATTGTGAAATACTGACAATACCTTGAGGGGGTCAACCATCAAATCTAAGAGAGAAGATTGTAAATTGTTTAAATTTAATTAGAGGATAATGTGCCTTCTTTATTATGCTCCTTGCCCCACTTATTGCTCTTGGCTTGCATTATAAATAATTGCTTGTTGTTGTCCACTCACAAATATTTACTAAGTATTTAAATAAATGATGAGCACAATTTTACTTAGACATATTTATTGTTGCTACCATATTCTTTTAGATGCAGCAGTGCTAAATCTATGCAAGTGAAGGTGAAACATACCTGTGGTGCCAGCCATTGTTCTTCAGTGCTGAGCTCCAGGTGGCTCAGTTAGCATAGACCTCTCTCCAGCTGAGCCCGGACTAGTCCTCTGCATTTTCCCCAATGCAACATTTTTAGAAAATAAAATGAACTCATTAGATTTTGAATTTCTAGTGTAGCCTGCCTGCCATTCTTTCTCCTAACTGAAATGAGTTACAATAATGACAAATCAATATCTTTGTGGCTCTCGTTTGCATCGAGGATGCTGATTAAGATGCAGGCTAAGCACGAGATTTACAGGAGGTGTTCTCTCTTGTCCACTCCCTTCTTTGGCAAGGCTGAATCCACTTTCTGGTTTTCTGTTAATTTTCAAAATACATGAACTCTTTGCCTGGAAATATGTTATCAAGACTAACCCAGCTTTGATTTAAAATGTGCCTTCTCTTCAAAGCCTTCGCTGGCAATCAAATTTTCAGGTATCTCAGACAAAAATTGGCATCCAGAGGTTCTGAAGAGGAAAACTCACAGTACTGTTTAAGGCCAAACCCATCTCCTTGGAAAAGCAATGAGAGTTTGACAATAGTTTTAGACCAATGAACAGATTTGCCTCCTTCCAACAACTGTGGATATCAGCTCCTTGGAAATTATGATCCCCTGGATTAAGTTCCCCTCAGTCAGAAGACAAATGAGAGGGGAAATATGAACAGGAAGTGGGAAGTATCTGCCGTGGGACAAAAAGGTGGCTACGATTTGGTTCTCTGGTATTAATTATTATCATAAATTAGCCATTCTTACTTCTTGCGGTCCCTTATGAGGAGAAAAATGCTTCACCACCTCTAATCTTCAACCTTAGAAACAGAGATACAATTTGTTCTTTCAATAAACATATTTTGGCTTAAACACACTGAATAAATTCCATTGTAATGTTTTTGTTTGTTGGTGTATGATATAGTTGGATAGGAGAGATAATACTTTTTAAAATGGGATATATCAGAGGGGTTTTTAAAACTGAAAATCAGATCTTAGTCTAATTACTCTTTATTGTGTTAGATGACAAATACCTTGTGTGTGTGTGTGTGTGTGCGCGTGTGCACGCGAGTGTGCATGTGTGCTTTTCAAGTTCATGTGCATTTGTGGGTGTGTCATGGATGTACTAATGCCCAAGGAAACCAGAAGACAACTTAGGATGTTTGTTTCATAGGTATCATCTGCCTTACTTTTTGATATAGAGCCTTTCACCAGTCAGCAATCTGCCTGCCTTTGCTTCTAGAACTGGAATTACAAGCAGACTTCACACACTTGGATTCCTATGTCAGTTCTGTCAGTTGTAGTTATTAGGAACACTTTTACTGACTGAGCCATCTCCTCAGTCTGAGAAACACTTTTGAAAATAAGTTAGAACTGATATTTATGGTAGTTCTTGATATAGAACTGACCAAGTTATATAAAAAATAAAATAATTACTTCATATGTACAGGTGATGCCATTTGAAATACAGTAAGTAATGTATCCACTTAACGTAAAGACTAAATCATTTCAATTATAAAGAATTACACACATATATAGATTATATAAATAATTATGAATACACAAAGTACGGCTTGTCCTTATCTCCCTAAGTAGTACATAATTTATATCGTCATTTTTGACATTTTTTTGCTCTGTTACTGCATTTTTCAGTCTTGTATTCCATTAATCTCCCTTTAAGTGTATCCAGGAAGTTGTTTTGGAGTATATATAAGCCTCCAGAGTCACATTACAATGATTTGCTGATATCACTGCCACTATTGTGTTCTCCGCTTGGACACGTGTCTTACCTAGGAAATTTCATATAATATAGGCAATAAGCAATTACATTAGAGGCTGTTTTTATGATACCTTTTGCAGTTATTGCTACATTATTTTTTAAGCATAGAGGTGATAGGTCATCCTCAGTTCTTCATAATCTCTACTATGAGTATATTTTGCATTTTTTGAAAGTTCAAAATGTGAGCCATCAGAGGAACTATGTAGGCATCTCCCTGTCTTCTATTTAGAATGTCGATGTCACTTCTGAGGTCCTGTGGATTACTTACTATAGCATTATTTCTCATAGATCTCCCGTGGCCTCTATGTACAAAGGAGTTCCGAGTTACCCTGCTTCTACAAGCTTGAATAAAAGCTATTTCAGACTTGTAAAATTAATCACAAAATTGGTGATTAGACAGCTAATTGCACATTAATGCATGCAGAGTATGGTGTGGGAAGAGTTTGCTGAGCCCTAGGAGTCTGCTCTTTCTTCTGTTGAGACCCAACTATGTCTGCACATTCACAAAACACCAAGCGCAGTGGAAGAGCAACCTCTTTCAGGCAGCTTTGACTTTTCATTTTGCTGTTTTTGAAATGACTCTCAGAAAATGAAAGATTAAAGGAGAGCAGCCTGTCAAGCAGCTGAAAGGATCTGCTTTGGCACCCAGCTTATAAATGCGAGATTCCAAACAAGAACCCAGGCTCTAACAAAAAACCAGGAGAAAGAGGCCACGAAATCCCTTTGTCCTGTGTACACAGCGGACTTGGCTTCTCGGTGGAGGAAACATGAACAAGATGACCTACTCTCAGCTTCAGATTGTGTCGAGAGGGTCAGATGGATGTTTAAACAGTAAGTGAATCTACCATCCTGATACGCTCTCATGCCCGCTGTGGCAAAAGAAAGCTGTAAGCGACAAGGGGAGAGGTTGTCCCAGGCCTCCTCTTTTACTATGGCTGCTCATGGGTTTCCACGCAAATTCATTTTGTAGATCAGAAAGGTACTTCCTGGGGTGGGTAATCGAGACTGCTGGGAGATGCCTAGGAGATGAGCAAACAGTCCTCTGGGTGTGTCTATGAGGGTTTTCCTAGAGACCGTGACATTAGACTTCTAGGACCCTGACTTCAAAATGGTTTAATTTAATGGTGAATTCAAATATTTAATCAACCATTTATGAAACTATGGGAGATGGTGTCGTGCTGGAAGAAATGTGTTACTGGGGACGTGCCCTGGCCCCTATTCTGTTCTTTTATTCCTTATGTTGGGATCTCTGCCTGCCTTACTTAAGTAGTTTAGGCCACATACCAGGCCGCTATGGAAGGGCTGAAATCCTTGAAGTTGAGAAATAAATAAATCCTTATGCTCTTACGTTATTCCGTGGAGTAATTTGCTTTTGGAGATAGACCTCTGTCTGCCACCAGGTATATTGGCTTTACCTTTGTGTCCAGTCACCTCTATTTCCACTGTCCTTTTAGGGCACCTTTGCAAATAGAGTGTGTTAGGATTAGCAAGTGCTTCTTTTGTTCTTCCCCCTGAGGATCCTGATTACAGACTCTTTTGCATCTCACCCCATTGTACTTTAGACTGGCAGCCCTAACCTTGGAACATCTTTCTTGACATCTGAGCCATTCTGCTTTACCCATGCACTGCATCTTCCTCCTCACAAATGATGAGGTTCCACTTGCATCTATTTCTCATAGGCTGTTCCCCCTCTCGCAAACCAGAAATGGTTAGAAAACCATTCTTAACCAATAGGAAGTCTTTCTCTTGTTCTGATACCCATTATAGCTTTTATTAGTACAATAGCAAAGTGTAATCTTGGGAAGTCATTATATTCACACCAACACATTCGAAAATAGCTTCCATGCAAAATGATGAAGGCATCTTTTAATTATCATTGTTTTTTCTCATAAGTAGGAAAGGTAAATCCTATGATTGATCCTGTGCCTATGCCACACAAATATTTTAATTATGTGAACAATTTAAATTAGGGAGTAGCTAACATAATTCAGGTTTTATAAGAATAAATACACTCTAGCAACTCAGCTGCCGTGGTAGTTTATATTTCTATTATTATCTAATGACAAATATGTTTAATGAAAAATAGCGAAAATAATAACTAACTCTGAGAATGGGGACCATATCACTTTTTGCTTCCTTTATTATTGTAACCCTGAGAAAACAACCTACAAGCTAGTTAGGGACACAACAGACCAAAGCCTTTCATCACTTGGAGTGTAGGATTAGACTAAGTGGGACTTATAATTTTTGAATAAGAATAAAAACAGAAATAACAAGATTATTATTATAATTATTGTAGCAAGTTACTTACTGACTGCAAAGGGAACTCCAAGCACTAAGGCAATTAATTGCTGCCCTCAACCAGTGGGAGGACCTGGGGGTGGGAAAAAAAATGATGTTTTCAGATAATTGGCACCCTGTCTGAAAACTCAAATAGTAATTGTCATGACACACACAAGCATGAATGTGTTTTGCTGACTGTGGTAAACTATCACTGATAAAATGCTGGGGCATGGTCTACTGATCAAGCACCTTATTTTCACTATCATTGTCTTTATTGAAAATATTTTTCTTACAATATATTTGGTAATGGTTTACCCTCATTTTTCTCTTCCCAGATCCTTCCCACATCCCCACCCTTCCAATTCCATGCCTTCTTTCTCTCTCGCGCTCTCTTTCTTTCTTTCTTTCTTTCTTTCTTTCTTTTTTTTTTTTTTTGATTTTTCGAGACAGAGTTTCTCCCTAGCTTTTGGTTCCTGTCCTGGAACTAGCTCTTGTAGATCAGGCTGGCCTCGAACTCACAGAGATCAGCCTGCCTCTGCCTCCCGAGTGCTGGGATTAAAGGCATGCGCCACCAACGTCCGGCTTCTCTCTCTCTTTTTAAAATTTTTATTTGTTGTATTTCACATGCATTGGTGTTTTGGCTGCATGTATATATTTACAAGGGTGTCAGATCTCCTGGAACTGAAGTTACAGACAGTAACATAGTGAACAACTATGTGGGTGCTGGAAATTGGACCTGGGTCCTGTGGAAGAGCAGTCAGTGCTCTTAACCACTGAGCCATTTTCCTAAACCCCTCCTTGAGAAAACAGGCAAATAAATAAACAAACAAGAATGAAACAAAATGAGCAAATGAAACACAAGAGGAAACACACTTGTGCACACACACACACACACACACACACACACACACACACACACACACACGTTGCATACTCTGCTGAAGAGAATGGGCTTCCCTAAAGAGAAGGAGGACTTGTTTTCTATTAAGAGTATGTGAGAAGCTGCACTCCCCTGCTAGAACCTCTAAACAAGCTCCCACTTACATTGTTAAATGACTCATTGGCACATTGAGTAGAAAATAAATAGTTCTTAGAAACAGATTAAACACTGTTTCAATAAATCTATTGTCTTTAGCTTAGAACATCAATGGTTAACATCAATTATGAGTACTATAAATTGCTCCATTTTTTATATTTTCATCAAGGATTTTCAGCAACTTAGCTATATTTACCCAGTGCCACTTTTAGTCAAATGGTGTGGCATCAGGACATCTAGGATACTCCAGGAGGATGGAAATGGTGTTTGTGTTTTGCTTTTTAACTTTTGTTTGTTTGGCTTTGTTTCCTCACATATGTGATGTGCTTGTATGTGTGTATGTTCACACACATGTAGGATTTGAGTGTGTATAAGTGCCCATGTGTATGAGTGGGTATGCCTGTACAGGCCTGAAACTCATGTTGAGGGTCTTCTGCTGTTCCTACACTACTTATTGTGAAAGGTTCTCTCATCTGAAACCAGAGCTCACTATTCTGGTTAATCAAGTTAGTAAGCTTAATCCAGGGTCCCCTGTCTCTGAGCCGTCCAATGCAGAAATTAGAAGCAGACTGCTATGCACACCTATATTTACATGAGTGCTGGGGATCCCAACCTTCACACTTGCCTGCGGATTCCTTTACCTGCCAGTCTACCTCCTTAGATCCTGTTTATGTTTTAAACCTGTTGTTTAGGAACTGAGTGGTGAGTTTTGCGCTCAGCAATCTGTAGTATGCGGCTAAATGTTTAATTTTATGTCGAGGAGGAACAGGAACACCACGGGAAGTACTGGCTTGTCTGATCTTATCCCCGTGATTTTCTGGTGAATAGACCATGAACTATTCCCACCTCATCCATAATATATCTTAGTCACCTCCATGTGACCTGTCATGCGAGCATAAAAATGAATGAAGCACGTATTCTTCCCCTGTCTTTGATGAGTGGAGCTTATCACTTGCTCCAGACTATCAAACTCTGAAATATAATGAGTGGCTTTGAATCTCTTGAATATTTGACTACATCCCTCCTTTACAAAGATGTTTGAAATCACCTTGATATCAAGTAACTGCATTTAAAGCCTGGAAATATTAAATCCCAGGAAATAAAAACACCCATTTTTTGAGAGACACCAGTTTATAAACAAAGCACTTTCTTCAGCTACACACTTGGGCATTTCCTTGAAAGAAATAAATCTTTTAAAATTGGTGTTTTGTGAGATTTCTTTAGTCGTATGGTTGACATATTTGACTTTATATATTATAAAATAGAAATTTTTGTGATTAAAATGTGCCTGAATATGCAGTCTGTGCTCAATTTAAACAAACCCATCAAAAGAAATTATTTACTGTGCTCTCAGTCAAATAAAGAATTTGAAATTAAATCAGCAATGCAGGAGATAGTCATTCGCATGTTTTTCAGAGTGCAAAAACTCAGATGCCTTGCTGCCAAATACTTATCAGAAAATTGATGATGAGAAAATTGTTCTGAAGACTGCCAAGAGAATAGCTGTCAAAAGATTAATTGTAAAAAGATGGAAGATTGCCTGAGGAATTAACCTTCCTCCCCCTATCTCTTCTC
>NC_022029.1:38624856-38630036 GCF_000317375.1 Microtus ochrogaster
TAATTATAGTATAATCTCAAAAATAAAAGCAACCTTCTCAAACTGACGACATTTATATAAGCCTAGGCACTTACATTACATTTTCTGGATAACTTTAGGCTTCTAGGACAAAGAAACTCAAATTCATTGAGAATTCAGAAGAAAATATGCTATTGGAGATGCAGGGAGTCTCTGACACATTTGGAGTGGAAAGCCCCTTTAGACTCAGCCAGTTGTTGCTGGTTAGGTATGTGGGCTCAGGGCTATCAAGTCTTCAGGTTTCTAAAACAGGTTGAAAATTTATATTTCTATTTGAAACATCCCCATTTTAATAGTTGTCTGTAAATGAAAAAACAACATCAGTAAAATCATGTCAATAAAACACACACACAGGAGCGTATACACTACTACGACAATGACAATGGCAACTATGACAGCAATTACTACTGCTTCATTCTAAAGATCTCTGAGTGTTGTATTAGTTTCCTGAATCTCTTGCTTGGAATCATTGCTTTTAGGCTTGTGTATCTTGCCACAGTTAGCTTTGAATGTTTGTTAATAAGTTGTGGGAGAAAAACGTCCTTTCCCTTCAATTGTGGCTATAGTGTTTCTAGTTTTTGGACAAATAGCAGTGAAAAACCTGGTCCAGAAATTCTGACAGCTCCTCTCTGCACATTTCTTTGATTGTCCAACAATACAAAGGTTACCTTCTCCTGATGAAGTTCTTCTTTCCAGGGAAGATGAAGCTCTCCCACTAGCATCTGCTCTGTTCTCATCAACATAGTTCTAGATCACTTAATTTCTTGCCCATTATATAGTGAGTGTTTATTACATGGTATGTATGCTCTGTGTTGAGTGTTACCAAGCTAGATGCCCAGTGACAAATGTTATTTGTTAGGACAGAGAATCAATATATTTTCTTTTCTTTAATAAAATCAAGAGCTTTATGTGGGATTGCATTGTACATAGCCAAAGTCATTTCCTCTTTTGAGTAGAAATTATTGTGGCCATGTGATCAGTTTTACCAAAAGAGGTCTTAAGGGTTGTTTGTCCTTTCTTGCTACAACTGCATGATGATTTTTTTTAAAGATTAAATCTAAAATAATGCCTTATTTCAAACCTCTTTTTTAAAAGAAATAACAAGGTAATAAATGGTCAAACTGATAATGAGATGAACTTCGTTTGATAACATAAGATTCTTTGCCAGGAACTGGAGGTGAAGGTCAAATAGTCATTTCATATTGCATTACAATAATGAAGAAGTACATAATGGAATGTGGCAAACATCTTAACTAAATTCATTTCTGTTCCATGACTTGTTATAGTTTATTGATATAAGGTACCAGTATAATATAGAAAATTGCCTAATACTTATGCTAATCATTATGTTAAAATGCCCGCTGTGAAGATATGATTTTTAAAGAACAGAAAAACGTGTTAGATAAACATAGGCACGTAAGTTTGGTAAATTGAGGTTGGTATGCTGTTTTTTTCTCTGATATTCATCAACTATAATTTATTTTCTGTTGTCTAATACATCTGAGCTTCAGTTTTCTAGTTTTAAAAATTAGAACAAAAATTACTAATCCATGGGTTCTTTTGGGGGATGAATGAAAAAAAAAATTGATGCAGAAATGCCTCGGGAGACATGTAACCAACAGTTCACCTCTGAACAAACAAGGAGTAAATATTATCTTAGCATTAGATGAAGACAATGCAATTAGAAGTGCATTAATACCATACTGATCTTGTGTTAGTTTGCCAAGGATGTTATTCCCCTTCTATTCTATCTTCTTATTTTTTTCTGCAACATCAACTTAGTCAAAGAATTTGATCTTTTGGGGGGAAGAGAGGTAATTCCTAATGCAGTTTTCTTCCTTCTGTGGTGCCAGCAGCATATCTTGTTACAATACGCTAAGAAGCCAAACATGTCCTTAAGTCGTGGCTCCATTACAACAATACTTGTTTAAGGCATTGATGGCCATGCTATTATGTTTCAGGTCTTAAGCTAAGGGAAGAATTTTAATGATTGAAGGAATATTAACAAACTATGTGGGAAGAGTGGGGAAATAGCAAAGTGGGTAAAATATTTGTCAGGCTGTGTGAGGACCTAGGTCTGAATATAAAACTGGATATGGTTGCACAATCTATAATCCAAGTCCTATGACAAGATGGGAGGCCGAGCCAGAAGACTCTTCTGAGTTTATGGGTCATCTATCCTGACAAAGAGAGATAAAAACAAAAATACCCTGTCTCAAGATGGAAGGTGTTGCCTTCTGACCTCCTCACCATGAACATAAGCATATTCACATACCTGTCACTCACATAACCACACATACATACATGCCACACACATACCCACACTTGCATAGATTCCACACACTTATCCACATATGCATAGACACCACTCACAAAACCACAGTCACATATACAAGCTCATGCACATATAAACACACATATGGCACACACTACACAAGATAAAAAGTGATGTTAAGGAATATCAAGTACTATACAGGAGGAAGCAAAAGCGTCTGCATAACCACCGTTAATTACTATGTTTCCACTTAAATGTTAAGTTTCCTTCAAAAGTAGGTTTTATTTTGTTTTACCTACAGTGAACCCCTGTGTGTTTCGTTTTGGTAATATACAGGTACTCCTAGGTATAACTTGACTATTTCTTCAGTATGATTAGGACATTAAGGTAGCTATTACATTATGCTTTTTTTAAAAGTTTAATTCATTGTGAATTCATTATTTTTTGAGATAGGGTGTTTCTGTGTAGCTTTGTTACCTGTCCTGGAACTAGCTCTTGTAGCCAGGCAGGCCTCAACTCGCAGAGATCTGCTTGCTGATGCCTCCCAAGTGATGAGATTAAAGGTGTGCTCCACCACTGCCTTGTTGTTTTTTTTTTTTTTTGTAGTTTTCTTCCCCTAGTGAAAGCAGCCGCTCACAGCTCACAGTTGTCGAGGAACACTTCCATAGTATCATACCTCCCCACCCTTTTCACAAACTCACCTTCTTTAATTAATTAATCTGGTTTCGGGGTTACTTATTATTTTTTACTTTAATTCTTTTCTTTGGTCAAAAATATTTACTGAGTTCATTGAGTAATAGAGAGTAACCTTTCGTCTTGTGCAAATGACTCTTATAAATTGGTCCAATTCTCTTCTCAAAATCCCTGTTCCCAACAACCAAAAGAACTGCCTGCCACTAGGTAGTTTGAGTCACCTTTCAAGTACTGGAATTTCCAAAGGCTTGAAAACTGTGTTTCTACTTAATCACAATAGCAATACTAGAATCTCCCTCACCAGGGCTATGCCTGACCTCGGCTATAAACGTCTAGGGATGGCTGATGGGAGGAGTCGTCATCCACTGCCCACCTCAAGCCCGACTCTACTAGTTGGATTCTAGTTTTTGTTAATTCCTGATCCTAATTGCTGATGGTTGAGCCAAGCTCGGGCTTTTCTGCCTTCGTTTTCTTGGGCTGGTTCTCAGCATTCAGGCAAGTAAGTCCCATTTCTTCTGACAATGAGTTTGCCTGTTTGCTCCTTATTTCACTTAGATAGGAATAAAATATTAAGCAATGTTAATTTATGTTTAACACTAAGTAATACCTAAACATGGCCTTTGGCAAAAACTAACTCAAGTCGGAAGTATTAAGAGTGCCCTTCACCTCCTGGGGAGGTGACCTTTCTTAATCTCTTTATCCTACACAGCATCTGTGAACTCTGACTGCCCCTAGTCACTCCATCTGGAGGTTTATTGGAAAGTATTCCATGTGGAGATATTAATGATAACTTTTTAACTCTTTTAGAATATTTGCATAATAAAAGAGCACTTGAGAAAGAAAGTTTTCCAAATTTTAAGGCTTTCTTCTTCCTCCTCTTACAATACTTTTAGAAAGCTATCTCCCATACATTTTTATTCAAATGACTCAATGTATTAGCCAGATTTAAAAACAAAGGCACAAGGTAGTTGGAAATTATCAAAAAAAAGTTGCTTTAATAAGATTTATTTTTGTAATTTTTCATTATGTTTATGTGTGTTTGTTTGCATAGTTATTTCTTTGGGGAGGGCAGGTGTCTTAGAGACCAGATGGGGGCATTGGATCCCTGGACCTGAAGAAGCTATAGGAGGTTGTGAGTTACCCATGTGAGTGCTGGAAACTGAATTCCAGTACCTGCAAGAGTAGTTTGTGTTTTTAAACATAAATCATCTCTCCAATCCCAGTAGAAACTCCCAGGATTCTAACAGGTGGTCATAGTGGGGAGCCCTAGTAATGTAGAATTCAGAGACTGAATTGGCTATATTCTATAACAAGCAACTTTCAGTGTTGGGGCTAGGACACCAATCCAACCTCAAAACCTTACACTTATAATCTGTCCTGTTTGTAAGATATGCAGGGGCAGTGGAAGCCCAGAACTTGTGGGAGTAGCCAACCAATGACTGGTTGAATTTAAGGCCCACACTTCAAGAGGGAGCCCATGAACTAAGTCATCTAAATATATATTGTGCTTGTCAGCTTGGTGTTCTTGTGGGACTCCCAACAGTGAGAATGGGACTGTCTGAATCTTCTGCTTGCTTTGAGGACCATTTTTCTCCAGCCTTAATAAGAATGTATGTGCCTAGTCTTATTGTAACTTGTTATGCCATGTTTGGTTGATATCCCTGGGAGGCTTTCTCTTTTCTGAAGGGAAATAAGAAGGATTGAATCTGAGGGGAAAGGGAGGTGGGGGAGTGACTGGGAAGAGTGGAGGGAAGGAAGACTACAGTTAGGATATGTTATATGAGAAAATAATAAATAGAAATACTAAAAGACAATAGAACAATAATAACAATAAAATAAATTTAATTGTATATATATTAAAAAAGAACATTAAAAATTGACAAGTGTAAAAAAGTAATACATAAACAGCCTTAATGTTTTTTTAATAAACTGTCATTTTCTAAATATTGTAGAATTTTAATGAACCATATACGACATAATCTCATAGCTTTAACAATAGGTATTTTTCCATGAAAGAAGGTGTACTAATTATTCTGAATGCAGAAATTTGCATGTAATTGTGTTTTGGATGTGTTCTTTTGCTGAAAGCATTGCAAATTGACATAGTTTTGTAGCTAAAATCATTAAAGGAAGAAGGAGGGAGTGGGAGGGAGAGGGAGAGAGGGAGGATAGGGATAGAAGGAGGGAAGAAAAC
>NC_022029.1:38630986-38636373 GCF_000317375.1 Microtus ochrogaster
TTGCCTGGCAATCTTGTTTGCTTCCAATTTCCAAGAGGAGAGTCTATTTCTGATGACTGAGAAATGGGTGGGAATTTCTGCTCCTGTTGTGCATTCATGGTTTTCAGTTCAGAGAAGCAGATAGAATAATTAAGCCCACCCTGCCCAGGCACACAGCATGCAATGACCCACCACCACCCTACTTCAATGATTCTCTTGTCTCATAAAATCCCGGGTTTTATCTCTCCCACCTTTGGGGCATTCCTCGTTAATTAATGTTCTCCACTTAATACAAGAGCCTGAAAAACATCACCCCATAATTGCCTGCTTCATTCTGTCTTCTAGATTGAAAATGCTCAAACAATCCACATTGCCCCCACCTTTTCTTGCCATAATCAAGTTGGCTTTCTCTAGGAACACACAGAAGTCAAAGAGGAGCTGCGTTGCCCTGCTTCTTCCTGCTGAGAGAACAAAGGACAGGGAGACCAGTTACTCCCTGCTCTTAGTCCCCTTATACTGTGGCCCCTCAGTAGGGAAATGACCAGTTACTGACACATCAAGAGACATGAGGATATTTTCCTGACAGAAACATCCGGTGCCTCATGTGTACTTCCTCTCTTAACAAAAGGTTAGGGAGAGGTTTTGTGAGCAAGAAATATTTTTTTTTAAGAAGAATTTTGTCCCTTGAGATTCCCCAGAGTCCTGTTCACTTGAGTGAGAACATAAAATCCAATTTTAACCAAGCCTTTGAATTTATATGTAAGTTATTTTATACTATTTATGAATTATGTAAACTTAAGGCATACTATGAGGTGTGTGTATGTGTGTGTGTGTGTGATAACATTTAACCCACTAAAATTGAAATGAATTAATGTTTAAATGATCAGCTGTTTTTAAAGCTATCATTTTCCTTTAAACCCTCTAAAGTAGATTTAAATTCTTTTATCCTCTGACTCTGCAAAGCCTTCCAAGGTGCAAAGTCAACTTAATTATCTCTGTACCCAATTCTGTCTTGGCAGAGTTGAAAAGTGCTTTCCTATTAAAGATATATTTTTGCCACTCCTGATTTGGGGGCTGCAGCAGAATGTGAGCCTGAAATACATAATGACCTGGAGCTGTTCCCTCTTGCACCACTGAGAAAACATTTACTCCCGTGCAAGTTCCTTTTATGACAGCAATTCTTCATCTTTAGACTCAAAGTTCAGTTGGATTTCCTTGTTTTATGCTACATCTGTTGCATCTTACCAAATATTTGTCACCTAAATTGAATCTTGAGAACCTCAGAGAAATTATAGATGAATTGTTTCAAAACCCTCTCTCTTTAATTGAATGTAGGGTTGCTTTTCTACTTCTCACTGAATGCTTACACGCCTTTTGTGAATATGAAAATAGGCCTTGTTAGCACCATTTCGAAGAGCCACGATTGGTGTGCATGTACAATGAAGTATGATCAAAATTTACAAAGTAAGGGATTGTATCAGTTGAAATTCCACCATGGAGGTTAGAGAAGTAAGATAAATAAGTTGGAATAATATCATTCATATGAAGAACTAAAAGAGTTGAAGATGTTGGGGCACTGGCTCGAATGGTGGTTGGGAGGAGTTGGGAGTAGGTTTGGAGATTCACTGGCCATGAGACATAAAATTTCAATTAAGAGGAAATTCAAGAATTATATTCTGCAGCATGGTGACTATAATTAATGACAATGATCGTACACTGAAAACTGCTTATGAAAATTTCAACTGTTCTTACTTAAAACAGGAAATGCATATGCTAATGAGCTCAATTTAGACATTCCACAATATGTACAATTTTCAGAATATTATTTGATTACAAATTCTTATTTATCAATTTAAAATAAATAAGAACTCTGATGGGAATCTGGATACCTCCCATATTTTGGTTTATTTATAAGATAAGGAGTCATCAGGTTCCATTAATTACATCTTCATGGATGAATATACATACCTATTGAGTCTGAAAAATTATCATAACCTAAACCATGCTACAAATATGAGAACCCTATATCCTTGATTAGAGAAAGAAGAGATAAACACAGAGTATTGTCTGAGTATCAGCGTACAACCATTGGTGGAGTACTAGACACAGCCTCCCTTTCTTTAAATGTGTGCTATTTATTGCAGAATGTATGCAAATCATGTGAGGTAGGCTGCTCCAACACCCCATCCCATCAATCAGACCCTGAAAGCTACAAGTCTCACTCTTTCCCCAAACCCTCCTATCCCCCTCTACCTCAGAGGAACTCTGAAACACGGTCTGTAACTACACAGACAGGACCAAAAAGTGAGTGACTACCCACCTGGTGGGACACCCCACTCTCTAGACCCTCCACAGCAGGGAAAATGCCCAGGTCCCTCCCCGACCTGCCTCAGCTTCTCTAACCAGCCAGAAGGCAAGCTTCCTGCAGGTAGGCTGCTCCAAACCCCCCATCCCATTGATCAGACCCTGTGAGTTACAAGTCCCATTTCAACCCCAAACCCTCCTATCTCCACCACAACCTCAGAGGAACTCTGGAACACATGCTACAATTACACAGAGAGGTTGAAGAGAGAGGACTAAGATAGGAACCATGGAGCACAGACTGTGACTACACAGAAAGGACCAAGAGAGAAACTCTGAAGCACAGGCTTTGATGGCAGAGTGGACCAAGAGAACAAGCCAAGAGACACCTCAGTGGCTTCCTGAGACACAGACAGTGACAGTACAGAACAGACCAAAAACAGTTCCCAAAGACACAGACAGCCACTGCAAGGATTGGACCAAGAGGCAAAGACATTGCTCGCACCCAATGGAGGAAGAAATGGTTAGTAGGCACCAACGTAAGAATTCATTCAACAATCTAAAAAGCAGCATGGTAACACCAGAACCCAATGGTCATACAACAGAAAGACATTGTCATCAAAACCAGAAGAAACAGAAGAAAGTTATTTTAAATATAACTTTATGAAGATGATGGAGACCTTTAAAGTTGAAATGAAAAATTCCCTTAAAGAAATGAAGGATAAGACAAAAAAAGGAAAAAAAAATATCAATAACTATCTCAAAGAAGCCCAAGAAAACAAAGAAAGAAAAATCAAACAGGGCAAGCAAACAGTTCAAAAAATTCAAGACTTAAAGACTGAAATAGAGGCAACAAAGAAACCACAAATTGAGGAAATTCTGGATATGGAAAATCTGGGTAAATGAATGGGAACTACAAAGGCAAACATAACCAACAACATACAAGAGATGGAAAAGAAAAAAATTCTCAGGTGTTGAAGATACTATAGAGGAAATAGATTCATCAGTCAAAGAAAATATTAAATCCAACACATATTTTTTTTTTTTAATTTTCGAGACAGGGTTTCTCTGTAGTTTTTGGTGCCTGTCCTGGAACTAGCTCTTGTAGACCAGGCTGGCCTCGAACTCACAGAGATCCTCCTGCCTCTGCCTCCCGAGTGCTGGGATTAAAGGCGTGCACTGCCACTGCCTGGCTTAAATCCAACACATTCTTAACACAAAACACGCAGGAAATCTGAGGCATGACTCTAGCTCAAAGGTACAAAAGATATGTTCAAGAAAATCATATAAGAAAACTTTCCCAACCTAAAGAAGGATATCCCTATGGAGGGACAAGAAGTTTACAGAACACCAGATAAACTGGACCAAAAAAATTCCCATGCCATATAATAATCAAAATGCAAAACATACAGAATAAAGAAAGAATATTAATAGTTGCAAAGGAAAAAAATCAAGTAACATATAAAGGCAGATCTGTCAGAATTACACCTGACTTTTCAATAGAAACCATGAAAGCCAGAAGGTCCTGGACAGAAGTGCTGCAGACACTAAGAGACCACAGATGCAAGCCTAGACTACTATATCCAGCAAAGCTTCAATCACTGGTCATCAAAATCTCTTAATATCAGTGCACTCAAATTACCTATAAAAAGATATAAACTAAGTGAAAGGATACGAAAGCAGGATCTGTCCTTCTGTTGTATACAAGAAACACATCTCAACCTCAAAGACAGAAACTACCTCAAAGTAAAAGGTTAGAAAAAGATTTTCCCCTCAAATGAACCTAAGAAACAAGGTGGTATAGTTATCCTAATATCTAACAAAATAAATTTCAAATTAAATTCAATCAGAAGAAATGGAGGACACTTTATACTCATAACAGGAACAATCCATCAAGATGAAGTCTTAATTTTTAACACCTATACCCCTAATACAAGAGCACCCACATATATAAAAGAAATATGACTGAAGCTTAAATCACACATCAAACCCACACACTAATATTAGGAGATTTCAACACCCAATTCTCCACAATGAACATGTTTATCCAGACAGAAACTTAGAGAAATAAGAGGACTCAAATGGACTTAACAGACATGTACAGAACATTCCACCCAAACACAAAAGAATATACCCTCTTCTCAGCACCTCATGGAACATTTTCTAAAATTGACCACATGCTGGGTAACAAAGCAAACCTCAACAGGTTTTTAAAAATAGGAATAAACACCTGTATCTTATCAGATTACCATGGTTTAAAGTAAGCATTTAACAATGACACTAATTGAAGAAGGTCTACAAGCTCATGGAAATTGAACAGTGCTCATTTACCACTAAATATAGCCATAACTTAGTCAAGTAAGATATAAGGAAAGAAATGAAAGACTTTCTAGAATTCAGTTAAAATGAAGGTACTATGTACCCAAACCTATGGGACACTGTAAAAACATGCTAAGAGGAAAGTTCATAGCACTAAGTGCCTACATAAAGAAAGTGGAGACATTCTACACTAGTGACTTAACAGCTCACCTGAAAGTTCTAAAACAAAAAGAAGCAGACTCACCCAGGAGGAATAGATAATAGGAAATAATCAAATTGAGGGCTAAAATCAATAAAATAGAAACAAAGAAAACAATACAAAGAACCAATAAAACAAAGAGCTGGTTCTTTGAGAAAATCAACAAAATAGACAAACTCTTATTCAAACTAAACAAAAGCATACAGACAACATCCAGATTAACAAAATCAGAAATTGTTACCAGAGGTTTCTGTCCTGCCCAGTCCCGCAATCATTCAGTTCCAAACACACACACACACACACACACACACACACACACACACACACACACGAAGCCTACATTAACTATAAACTGGTTGGCCTATTAGTTCAAGCATCTTATTAACTATTATAACTTATATTAGCCCATAATTCTTGTCTGTGTTAGCCACGTAGCTTGGTACCTATTATTAGCGAGACATTCCCATCTTGGTTCCTTTACTTCTGGGTCATAGCTGCAGACTGTGCTTTCCTTTTCTCAGAATTCTCCTGTTCTTGTCACCATGCCTCTACTTCCTACCTGGTAGCCCCACCTATTCTTCCTGTCTGG
>NC_022029.1:38636650-38646064 GCF_000317375.1 Microtus ochrogaster
TTTTAGTGCAAATTTCTACCAGAACTTCAAAGAAGAGCTAATACCTATACTCATCAAAGTATCCCATATAATAGAAACAGAAGAATCATTGCCAAACTCTTTTCCTGAGGCTACAGTTTACAGTTATCCTGATACCAAAACCACACAAAGACTCAACCAAGAAAGAGAATTACAGATCAATCTTACTCATGAACATAGATGAAAAAGTACTCAATAAATGCTGGCAAAATGAACCCAAGAACACATCAGAAAAATCATCCACATGATCAAGTCGGCTTTATTCCAGAGATGCAGGGATAGTTCAACATCTGTCAGTGTAACCCACCATATAAATAAACTGAAAGAAAAAAAACGCTCTTCTCATTAGATTTTGAAAAAGCATTTGACAAAATCCAACACCCCTTCATGATAAAGGTCTTAGAGAGATCAGGGACACAAGAAACATATCTAAACATAATAAAAGCAATATACAGCAAGCTGACAGCCAACACTAAATTAAATAGAAAGAAACTCAAAGAGATTCCACTAATTAAGGAACAAGAGAAGGTTGTCTGCTCTCTCCATATCTATCCAACATAGTTCTTGAAGTTCTAGCTAAAGCAATAAGACTACAAAAGAAAATCAAGGAGATTCTAATTAAAAAGAAAGAAGTCAAACTTTTTCAATTAGAAGATATATGAGAGTATATATAAGTGACCCCAAAAACTGTACCAGGGAACTTCTATAGCTAATAAATATATTCAGTAATGTGGCAGAATATAAGATCAACTCAAAAATTCATAGCCCTCCTATATACAAATGATAAAGAAGCTGAGAAAGAAATCAGAGAAACATCACCTTTCACAATAGCCACAAATGACATAAAATATCCTGGGGTAAAACTAGCAGAAGAATTAAAAGACCTATTTGACAAGAACTTTAAGTCCTTGAAATTAAAGAAGATACCAGAAAATCAAAAGATCTCCCACACTCTTGGAAAGGTAGGATCAACATAATAAATATGGCAATCTTTCCAAAAGCAATCCATATATTCAATACAATCCCCATCAAAATCCCAATACAATTCTTCACAGACCTTAAAAGAACAACAATCAACTTCATATGGAAAAACAAAAAACCCAGGAGAGCTAAAACAATCTTATAGAATAAAGAAACTTCTGGAGGTATCACCATCCCTTACGTCAAGCTCTACAAATGCGCTACAGTAATGAAAACAGCTTGGTATTGGCACAAAAGCAGACAGATTGACCAATGTAATTGAAACGACGACCCAGATATTAATCTATACACCTGTGAACACCTGATTTTTGACAAAGAAGCTAAAATTATACAATTGAAAATTAAAAGCCTCTTCAGCAATGGTTCAGTCATAACTGGATGTCAAAAAATGTGGAAGAACGCAAATACATCCGTATCTATCACTGTGCACAGAAATCAAGTCCCAATGGATCAAAGACCTCAATATAAATCTGACCATATTGAACTTGCTAGAAGATAAAGTGGGAAGAAGCTTTCAATGCATTGGCACAGAATACCACTTTATAATCCCAGTAGCAAAGACACTGAGAGCAACAATAAATAAATGGAACCTCCTAAAACTGAGAAGCTTCTGTAAAGTAAAGGACACAGTCAATAAGATAAAAAGGCAGCCAACTCAATGAAAATAGATCTTTATCATTACCACATCAGAGAGAGGACTGATCTCCAAAATATATAGAGAACTCAAGAAATTAGAAATCAAAATTCCAAATAATCAAATTAAAATGGAGTACAGAAATAAACAGAGAATTCTCAACAGAAGAATCTTAAATGGCTGAAAGACACTTAAGGAAATGTTCAACATCCTTAGCTACCATGGACATGCAAATCAAAATGATGCTGGGGTATCATCTTACACCAGTCAGAATGGCTAAGATCAAAAACACCAATGATAACTTATGATAGAGAAGATGTGGACTAAAGGAAACACTCATCCATTGCTGGTGGGAATGCAAACTTGTGTAACCACTCTGGAAATCAGTATGGCAGTGTCTCAGAAATTTGGGTATCTCAGGCCCTAGCAATATCACTCATGGAAATATACACAAAGGGTGCTCAATCATACTGTAAGGATATTTGTTCAACAATGTTCATAGCAGCATTATTTGTAACAGCTAGAACCTGAAAACAACCTAGATGCCCTCAACCAAAGAATAAATAAAGAAAATGTAGTACATTTACACAATAGAATACTACTCAGAGGTAAAAAACAATGACATCTTGAAATTTGCATGCAAATGGATGGAACTAGAATAAACCATCCTGAGCGAGGTAAACCATACTCAGAAAGATGAACATGGTATGTACTCACTCATAAGTAGATACTAACTGTAAAGCAAAGAATAATGAACCTATAGTCCATGGACCTAGAGAAGGTAAATAAAAAGGTGAACCCTAAGAAAAACTTGCATAGATCCACCTGGATAGGGGAAATAGACAAGAGCATGAGGGTGGGGGAAAAGCAAGGGCAGAAGGGGAAGAGAAGGGGAAAATGGGACAGGGAGGAGAACTTGAGGGAATGGAAGAGTTGAGATGGAGGAAGGACAAAGTTGGGGAGCAAAGAACGAGATATTTTGATTGAGGGAGCCATTATGGGGCTAGCAAGAAACCTGGCAACTGGAGAAATTCCCGTTAATCCACAAGGACAACACCAAATAAGACCCTAAACAATAGAAGAAAGGATGCCCAAACTGGCTTTGCCCTGTAGTCAGATTGATGAATATCCTAAATGGCACCGTAGAACCATTATCCAGCAACTGATGGAAACCGAGGCAGAGACCCACAGCAGAGCACTGGACTTAGCTCCCAATGTTAAGCTGAAGAGGGGGAGGAACAATAATATGGGCGAAGAGGTCAAACCATGATGGGTTCACCCACTGAAACAGTTTACCTGAGCTAATGGGAGCTCACCAACTCCAGCCTCACAGGGAAGGAACCAGCACAGGACCAAACTAGACTCTGTGAATGTGAGTGACAGCTGTATGGCTGGGGCAGACTGAGGAGTCACTGGAGTGGGATCTGCATTTATCCCTACTGCTTGTACTGGCATTTTGGGAACCCCTTCTCTTTGGATGGATATCTTGCTTAGCCTAAATATAGTAGGGAGAGCCTAGAACCTTTCTCTAAGCAATGTCCCTTACTCTCTGAGGAATGGTTGGGGGTGGGTTGGGGGAAAGGTGGAGGGAATGGGAGGAGGTGAGAGAGTAGGAACTGGGATTGGTATGTAAAATGAAAAAAGATAGTTTGTTTTCTTTTTTAAAAAAATAAAATAAAATAATCTCACCCAGCTGACATTCTTGAAAAACATACATTTTTTTAAATATGGGGCCATTGTGATGGCTCAGTGTGTAAAACAGTATTTGCCCCTCAGACCTGAATATGTGGGTTCAATCCCTCGACCACATGGTGGAAGAAAAGACAAATACCCAAAACTTGTTCTCTGACCACCACACATATGCCATGCAATCACTCACAACACACATGCTCACAAGGAAGAATAATAAACACAAATTTAAACAAAACCGAAAAAACAGAAGTCTTATTCTTTTCATATTTGAATTTATCATTTAGATATAAATATTATGCATTTAAAAGCAAACATTGAATGTGTATTTGATCTCCAATTTATTGCGAATAAAAAGGTGGCTGTATAGAAAGTACTACTCAACAAGAGATGCCCTTCAGTTGTTGTGAGAATATATCGCAGAAGAAAATAGTCTTGGGCAATAAAACAAGCGGACTCTGCTAAATAGACTCTGTGACACAAAATATGTATTGCTGCTGAAGTAAATTAAATATGACTTAGGAGAGTGAGCTAAAGAGAAAATTTCTAGGACCAAGGGGCTAGAGCCTCTTCCAATAAATAAAATAAATCCTAACAAGCGCTCCTTTTCCCCTTCAGGCTTTTCCTATTAAAGTGATAGATGATTACAAAATGGATATCGCGATATATAAGCAAGTAGATTGAAGAGGACTGAGGGAGGTTTCATGGCAGGTTGTTTTGATTCTTCAGACTTCAGGAAACCAAACTATTTGAGGATGAAGAATGAAATCTTAAACCAGAATAGCATATGATGAAAAGCAGCAACAATAACTTTGAATCCATATATCATTCTTTATGTTGTACTCTCCGCATTCTCACAGCCGTCCTCCAAAGTTAGATGGATTCATAGCCGACCCAAAGTCAACTCCTGAGAAGTCCTTTGCTCTCTGAGCCCAACTGTCCTCAGCAAGCCAGCTGGGGCATACGATACCTGGTTGGTTCATTATTCTGGAGGGAGGATTATGACTATGCAGAAACATGAAGACTTTAGAAGAGAAGCCCTTGATGTAGTTAGTCACAGTCTTCCTCTCTCTTCCTAGTGCTGGTGATAACTGGTCTCCCCCAAACTGCTTCATGGTTCCAGTGTCTATATCCTCACTTGTTGCGGAGCTCTCCTTCAAGGTCAGAGCCACAACCAGTTATCCCAAGGCTTTGGATGAGACTGTTGGTACCATTGCTGGACGTTAAGTCTGTAACATCTCACCGTGGCCCACATGTAGAAGACTTGTTTATGAGCCTGCCTGTGGTAGTGATGGGAAGGTATGGGGCCTTTGGCAGGGCCTACTTGAGGAAAGCTAAATCTTTGGGATGTGTCCAGGAAGACAGCTGGACTCTGTGGTGATTTGAATAAAACCTGCAGGAGGTATGTCTTTGTCTTTGTTGGAGTGGGTGTGACTTTGTTGAAGGAAGTGCATCACTAGGGGGTGGGCTTTCCTCAGAAGATCAAACCAGGCCTAGTAGCCTGGTCTTATCAAACCAGGCCTTCCTGCTGTCTGGAAATTCAGATGTAGTATCCACTGCTACACCTGGATACAAAACAGATATAAAGTAAATGGCTGTATATCTCATTACAGAGATACTTGCTCATCCATGTTCATTGCCAATGTATTAACAATATTTAGGAAATGGAATAAACTTAGATATTAAATGGCTAATGGGCAGATAATAAAACATGGAACATCTATATAAAGAATGATTATTTTTCTGTAAATAAAAACTTGATCATGAAATTTATATTACAGATTAACAGTAATTTAACTATATATATATAAACTGAGGTCTTTAAAAAAGGAATAGAGTAAAAAAAATTAAAAGACCTCAGTGTGTATATATATATGTATATATATTATTTTTAAATTAGTCTTACTTTATAATGTTCTAGTGCCTTAAAATCAATAAACAGATTTTTAAAACAATGTTGCTGAATCTAAACAATGTTGCAGTTTTTCTTACAAGTTGCTTTTCTCCTCCATTCCCCTGTGGCTATTTTAGTCTGAGTGGCTGAACATAACTTTGTGAAATTGAATTTTGGTTTATTCTTCATATAACATGATATTATGGTCATGGTCAGAAGAAAAGAGACATAAAGGCAGATTCTAGTAAAGATGCCCTGGTCAGTTCTGTTATAGTTGTTATTGCTTCCAGCTGGCATATACCTGCAGATTTGCTTGTTTCAGTTTTAAAGACGTCATTGTCTTTTGAGGTCTGTGGAGATTAACAGAAGTTCAGAAATGCCAGGAGTAGAGCTGTACATGCTAACAAGGTCAGGGATTCTGACAAGGGACATAAGCAGACCTTGGTGACACAGAGACATATTATCTAGAGAGAATAGTTTTAATATAAAGTATTCATTATGTGCAGCACTGAATGTTTCTGTATTTTTATCTCCTTGGTTTTAAAAACCATAGACATTTTCACTCTGGCCATGAGTGCGGAGCACTGTGTCTCAGTGTAGACAAGGAAGTTCAGGAAACATAATGAAGTGTCTGTGAGAGTCTGGAAGTACAAATTGATGACAACAAATTTGATACAAAGAATATCATCTTTCAAGGTTCAAATCATATTATGTTTTTCTTTATTAGAAATAACATCCCACTCTTCAACTAACTATGCTTCCTTGAGCAGATGCACAAGTAGTACCTTCTTTGGCCACATCTCTTGAAGCACACAAAAGCTCATATATCAATGAGATTTAGCAATGGTTTTCCAAGTAAACTATTGCATGTTTTTTAAACATTTGAGATGGCATCACATTCTGTGGAATCTACATACTTTGGTTATGATTCTCTGTTTGCAAATCACTGTGTTCGGTGATACTGAGCAACATGGAGAAAGGTTGCACACTCCACTGGGAATTTATAATCTATTACAACTGTAGTCTTTTAGGAGTAGATATAGGAAGATCTGTTTTTAAGAGGATTATAATGAGGGTCGCCACAAATAATGGTTCACCCAAACTAATGTGCTCATGGGTCACTTGGGTAAGTTAATGATATACATTTCTAGAATATATTCCCAGAGAATTTGGTTTATGTGTATGGCTATACTGTGTGTGTTTCTTCCAAACTTAAGCTTTCCTTCCTGGAGGGAAGAGGGTATCTGTTGTAATTACCGGATTCTAAAAGCTCAGACAGTTCTAAGAATGCCCCACCTTTCATTGAGGTCATCAAAAACAGAAACAGGACTGATGAGATGCTTGGCACTTGCCAACAAGCCTGAGGACCTGAGTTCGATTCTGGAATCCCACATGGTTGAAGAAAGGAATCAGCATCTACTAGTTATCCTTTTACCTCCTCTGATAAGCTTGAATATGATTATGAGAAACACACACACACTAAACAAACAAGTGTACAAAATGCAAATAAAAAGCAACAGAAATGAAAACAATTTTGGTGGAAGAAACTCAGTTGCCAGCTCCAGAGATGCATTTTTATGAATAGTCACCCACACTGAGGTGGGATTTTTTTTTTAGTGATGAAGCTGTCTTGAAGCCACCTGTGATCTTGTAAGTAACCCAAATACACTCAGTGTTTCATGAGGCTAAATTTAGAGAGAATTGATTCTCTGGGCATTGGTGCTCTATTAAAGGTGAGCAGCAGTTCACATTTCCTCAGGAGAAGTCACACATCAGGAAGGCATATAAACATACCTCCAGTGGGTCTTGCTCAGATGGGCACAGTTAAACAACATTGGCTTAAAGACAAACATTCTGTGCTCTGGTGTGAGAAGAGACCATAAGACATCTGTTTCTTAGCAACCAATATGTAATGGTGGAAGAACAGTGTAAGGATGGGATATTATATTTTCCTAGACTAGAGAGGGGAGGGGGAATAATTGTTAGTAGAAAAGTTGAAGAAAATGCTAACATAGAAAGCAAAATGTGCAATCTGGAGTGCCTTTCTAAAATTAAATTCCTTACCATCTTCTTGTGTTTCAGTAGGTCTCTTAATTGTATTTAGTTCATTAATAACAACATTATTGTTTCTACCACTCTTGTTCTCCAGGGTATTTTATGAAGTCAGAAGCTACTATTTTCCTCTTTATTCCATACAGGGTGGTGTTTATCAAATATTGATTATCTGACCATAATAGTCCCCATCGAAATATCTATTAAACATTTAAAAGACTTCTTAGATACTACGTTTGACTGCACACTTTTCTTTTAAAAATTGGTCTTTTCTTTCAGAATGTTTCATTTTTTTCTCTATGTTTTTGGAGATGGCATCTTAGGCAGCTCTGGTTTACCTTCCTGTCACTAAAGAATGACTTTGAATTCCTTCTCTTCCTGCCTTCAGTTCCAGTTTTAGACCACCAGGTTAATGAATAAAAAAACTGTCTTGGCTTGTGGTAGGGCAAAATAACAGAGCTAGAAAGGGAAAACTAAAGTGAATGCTGGGAGAAAGGAGGCACGGTCAGAGAGACACTATGTAGCCCCACCAGAGACAAACACTGGAACTTTAGGTAGTAAGCCACACACTTGTAGTGATACACAGATTACTAGAAATGGGTTAATTACTATGTAATAGTTAGCCAGTAAGAAGCTAGAGGTAATGGGCCAAGCAGTGATTTAATTAATACAGTTTATGGTGTGATCATTTCAGGGCTGGGCAGCTGGGAACCAAACGTGGCCCGTCCTCCAACAGTGTGACTTTCTATCTCTTTGCGAATCTTGTTGCTGAGTTTCCCTGTACTGACTTTCGAAAACCCTTGGGTGTGCCTTTCTCCATGCAGACACTGAGGTGAAACTGCTCAGAATGTTTTCAGCAGTGTCCTGTGTGAATCACGGAGCCTAGACTGACTTTTCATTTCTTCGGTTTTGATTTGGGATTTTCCACCATTTTCATAGACTAACTTTAGCTATCTCACCCATGCCTGGTATAACCGAAGGACTCCTGTTCTAGTCTGTGGTCAAGCTCATTTTGAATAGACCTCTGGGCCGGTGAATGCTGATTTCTTGGTCCTGGCTCAGAGCTCACAGAATATATGAATACTTTCTTCTTCTTTTTTTTTTTTCACTATGGCTATAACTGTTGTCTTCACAAGCATTAGAATTTGAACCTCTGTGTGTGTATCTGAATCTGGTAATGTGGCCATAATGAATTTTCCTCCAGATAATCACTTTGTCCATTTTTCCCTTCAATATTCTTTTCTTTTTCCCAAAATACTATTTTTAGTCAAGTGGAGGAAAAGGAATCCACATGAGTTTGTGCTTGTGTGTTTTCGAGAGCACCTAGAGGGTGTTATCAATAATCCACTATATAGACGAAAATGGAGTTTGAGGCTAGCTGAGGCTTGAGAAGTACCAGCTCGATATTGTTCAAGCACTTTTTTTTTCATTTTCAAGCTAATAAGTGATGTTTAAAAACACAAAGGAAGTATTATGGAAAGTTAGGTACCAAGAGATAGTGGGCAGTGATAAATTCAAACTATGAGTCATCAAATATTATGTTACAGATTCAAGTGTGTATGGAAGTGCTAGTGACATCGATCATGCCATAATACAAACGACAGTGCTAAGGACAGACTCTAACTAGAAGAGGTTTGTCCTGTTAAATGTTCATATTCGAAACATTTTCAAGAAGAATGCTGGAAAAGTGCCAGCATCTGCTTCCTAAACTCCCAGTGGCCACTATTTCACCATCTGTGGTGCAGTTTGTTTTTTTTTTTTTATAAGCTCTTGGGCTAGACAGTATAAAATAAGTTCATCAAAAATATTTTTATATCTGGCTTTTATAGCAAATATCAGTTCAGTTTGAGCTTTATAAATGTATTCAAAGCATACTAAGAAGTGTTAGGGCATGGAAATATTTCGGTAAAGAAGAAGAGATGACACATTTTGGGAGATGTGTGTACTTTGACTTGCAAACTTTTGTAAGCAAATATTATTTAGTATTTTCCTAGGTTAGCAAGAGGCAGATTTCTTCTTTCCTCTAATTTTCCTTCTTCATGTGGAAGGAGGTATTTTATGCTGAATCTATGACCTCTTTACAAAGCATGAGCTGGGTGAAAAAAGAAAGTCTGGCAAGTAGGCCAGAGTGGGTAGAGAGGCATCT
>NC_022029.1:38646804-38661889 GCF_000317375.1 Microtus ochrogaster
AACTATAATTGGATTGTTCCGTAGGTGATTCATTTACCCTTGTTTGAGCCCTAAAATATTTTATGGTTGGTTTTGTTGTTAGGGTATATTGCATCCTAATAGACATACACCATATAAATAACTTATATCTGAGTCCAAGTAATTGATTCTTGATTTTACGCTGCTGCTAGTATATCATTATTCCATCTGTCAAGTCCTGGTATAAATGCCAGCATTGCATTTGAAGGACTTTTTCTCGCATCTTATCTATGAGTCTTTGCCAGAAAACAAGCCTTCTGGTTTGGTCATTTTATGCAGTCCTTATAGAATTGTGACTTACACAAGAATTTCTACATTTATTTATTTTTTTAGATATTCTTAAGATTTTTATAGTAAACTTTTTTCTTCTTAAAATCAGTATCACTATTTCCTATCCCTATGTGATTCCTAAATTTTTTCTGTTGCTTTGATCCATCTCTGAACTCATTTTCTGAGCACTTTGCATCAGGAGTTGTCACTAGGGCATCTTATCCTTCTGTTGCCCCCTTTTTCCTTTAAAACCCTTTTCATTGCTCAACTCTTCTGCCACACTTCATTTGTCCATATGAAAACATGCATTCCACATTACTAAACTAGGTCCTTGCTGTTAATTTAAACCGGATAAAATAACTTCTTTTAAAACTGGTAAGGATTTATTTGTGTGTAAAAATGCACTTTAAAGTTATTCATGGATTTCTTACATAACTTTGGCCAGTAGTGATGAAATCCACATCTGTATGCAATGCCTAGTATCAGATATATGTGTTTTCAAGAAGATGGTAAATACATCACTGAAAAAAAATGCAAAAAAGCAGAAGGATACTCAGCATGGATAGAACTGTCTGTACACCAACAATACACTTACTATTTATTATTATTATTTTATTCTTCTCACATATGTTAATCCTTCCCCATTCCCAGTCTCTCCCCTCCACATTTTCACTCCCTCAGATCCACTCCCCTCTTGTCTCTTCTCAGAATGGAGCAGGCCTCCCAGGGACATCAACCAAACATGGCATAATATGCTACAATAATACCAGGCACATACCATCATATCAAGGCTGCACAAGGGAACCCAGAAGAAGGAAAAGGGTCCCTTAAGCAGGTAAAAGAGAGACAACCCTACTAGGGGTCCCACAAGAATGCCAAACTACTCAGCCATAACATATACATAGACGATATATGTCAGAGCCCTAAAGACTCCCTGATCTCTGAGAGTCCCTAAGAGTCCCAGGCAGTTGAATCTGTGGGCTGTGTTCTAATAGTGTTCCTGCCCCCTCTGGTTCCTTCAGTCCTTTCTGTTCCTCCTCTTCAAAACTCTCTGAGCTCTGCTAAATGACTGTGGAACTCTGCATCCGTTCCCATCAGTTGCTGGATGAAATATTTCGGGTCTATTTATGAAAAATCTGATCTGAGAACGTTCTGCTTTCTGGTTAAGTTGGTGTACCAGTTCTTCCACGTGAAGCCTTGCATGGTTATAGAAGATGGCTGATTCAGGCTTGTATCCCCCATTATTCAGAATCTTTGCAAGGATTTAAAATTTCAGGTAGTTTCTATTGTTCTAGGTTTCCATCTAGATCCCTGAAATGTCCCCCCCCATCACAATAAAATCTTCTAGAATTTTCTACCCCCACAACAACTTGGTTCCTCCCATTATTAACCCTACCCACCACCATTCCACCCTCAAAATTTATTCTATTACACATTCCCTACGGAGATCCTTTCATGCCCCCTTGGTCCCTCCTTGTTAATTAGCCTCCCTGGGTCTGTGGATCATAGCATGATCATCCTGTTTGTCTTTCTTAGTCTGGGTGTCCTCACTCAGGGTGATTTTTTCAAGTTCTGTCTACTTGCTTGCAAATTTCACATTTCAACAGCCAAATAATAATCCATTATGTAAATGTACCATATTTTCTTTATCTACTCTTCAGTTGAGGAAAATTTAGGTTAGTTTCAGGTTCTGTATATTACAAATAAATCTGCTGTAAACATAGTTGAGCAAGTGTCCTTTTAATAGGATAGAGTATCCTTTAGGTCTTGAGGTAGAGCTCCAAATTTTCTGAGAAAATGACATATTGATTTCCAAAGTGGCTGTTTAAGTTTGTACTCCCACCAGAGGTAAAGTATTTGGTACACATCCTCGCCAGCATGAGCTGCCACTTGTGTTTTTTATTTTAGCCATCGTGACTGGTGTAAGATGAAATCTCAGAGTCATTTTGATTTGTATTTCCCTGATGGATAAGAATGTTGAACATTTCTTTAAGTGTTTCTCAACCACTTTTTTCATCTGATGAGAATCCTCTGTTTAGATCAATACCCTCTTTTTTAAATGGATTATTTAGTTTGTTAATGTCTTGTTTCTTGAGTTTTTTTTTATATATTTCAGATAGTAGCCCTCTGTCAGATATGGGGTTGGTGAAGATCTTTTCCCATTTGGTAGGCTGCAGTTTTGTCCTATAGATGATGTCCTTTGTCTTAAGGAAGATTTTCACTTTCATAAGGTCCCAATTATTTATTGTTGTTCTTAGTGTCTATGCTACTGGTGCTTAATACAGGAAGTTGCTTCATGTGCTGACATGTTCAAGGCATTTCCCCACTTCTTTTCTTTCTGATCCAGGACAATACAGTTACTGTTGTTTGTGAAATGGCATGATTAAACTGTGCCCACATTTCTTCCCAGCAGTAGAATTCTCTAGTTTTCTGTCTTAGCCTGATGGTTAATTTGAATGAAGTCTCTCACTGGACCAGAGTTCCAAAGAGAGGTCTTTGAAGCTTAGGCTTGTGGAATATATAATTAGTGGAGAGGCCAGTGATATTTTTCCTACAGGAAACATTTTTAATGAGCAGGAAGTTTAACAGATTTACGAATAGCTGAAAAATATAGGCTGTCATTTATAGCCAGTTACCAGAACTGATAAATTATGCTGCTAATGAGATGTGCATGTTATGGCAAAGATTTTACTAAGGTAGGGCTGGTAACAGAGTGGGAGGAGTCCTCGGAATGAAACGGAAGCATGGATGAAGGTACTTCCCAAATGAACTCAGCCACAGTGTTAGAGAGCCATCACCAGAGACAACTCTCAAGGTTGAGCCAAAAGAGAAATTCTATAGATATTTTCTATATCTGCCCCATGTAATCCTTCTAGTGACTCACATATGCCAAATTTAACTGGAGAATGCCTGGAGAATGTAGGTTGCAGTTGTCAGTCGGTCTAACAGAGAACAGATCAGGAGAGCGTTCTAGTTAAACTCAGAACATTCATCACAGAACTTTTTATATTAAATTCTAATCTAAATAGATATATGTTTTGTGACATTTTAATTTATTCATTGCTCATGGCAACTGTGAACCAAATACTCCTGCATTTCTGTATTCTACCACAATTCCTAGTGACATTCATTTCCAGTACTACTCAGTGGAATAAATCTTCCAGGAAGGAAGTTGGCACCTGGACATCTTCCCCCTCAGTCACAAGAATAAGCATCATTTAGTTTTGGAGAGAAAATTCCCCGGGTGTGACAGCTGACATATCATGCCATTTTTCACATTCAAAATTAAGAAAAAGACGGTTGCTCAGAAAGGTTTAATCCTGGGGGTACCTTCCCTCTGGGGGACACTGAAAGGTCCTTCCACTAAAAACATGTAAAAGGCCACACTCATAGTTGAATGAAATAAAGGGCATGTCTTCCCTCTGCCATCTTCCCACATCTAACCAACTAATTGTTGGATTCCACAGCTTGGGACGTTTGATGCAATTTCTCAACTGAAGCTTTCCATTTTGGTAGACTTTAGTTTGGTGTTATATGTCTCCC
Organism: Microtus ochrogaster; assembly: GCF_000317375.1. Taxonomy (NCBI): domain Eukaryota; kingdom Metazoa; phylum Chordata; class Mammalia; order Rodentia; family Cricetidae; genus Microtus; species Microtus ochrogaster. The sequence goes on from NC_022029.1 coordinate 38,650,636, forward strand.
TGACCCTAGACAGAGATGGGACTTCTTGGTTTTTATGCAGAAATACATCCCTGAAGATCACAGTAATATATAGATTCGTATGTGGTAGATCTAAGCTGGGTTCAAGGCTCTGAATTTCTCAAGTTTTGATTGTTTTCTCCCTACGGGAGAGATAGCTAGAATTGTTTAGACAATTTATAAATACAAAAGACAAAAATAGAAATCAGCCATCAAGCATGCAAGTGTGAAAGGGGGAGGATGTAGCCTACTCTCGTCTATTCTCTTATTCTGCCTGAGAACCCGGAGTGACAGGGAACATGCTCATAAGTCCAGGTACATGGGCTAGTATTGGTTTCCTTAGAGTCATAAATGAAGACGCTTCACTAGTCTGTGGTGGCTCTGTTTTAATAACTGGCTGGAGACTGTCCTTCAGGCAGAGCAAACAGGACACAAATAACTGAGATGACAATACTGTGGATAGGTCACAGCAAAGTTAGGAACCATGTCGGTTCCCCCAAATTACTGTCACTTCCTGAGTGTCTGCCGAGATGCCAAGTGCTTTCCTCTAGGACACTGTCAACACATCTAGCTCGGGTTTTGTCACTTCTACCGCTATTATGGTGATTACTCACTCTATAAGGAAAAGCCCAAGTGATGAATGTCTTAAAATTAGAGATTCCTCTGTAGCAGCCACATGGGGATTTGATAGATCTTAATCTCTCCAAAAATAATTTGTTATTTCACAGAGCGTTAGGGTTGGCATGTAGATCTTTGTTTCATTTTGGGATCTTTGCTTGTTAAAGATCTAATAACTTGTTTATTTATGCCGTGATTATTATTCTGTATTTTCTCAATTCTTTAAAATAAATTACAGAAATATTTCACAAGGATAAAATAGATTTTTTTCTAAGGCATAATTAGATTGAAGTGAGTATTAATTAATAAGGCAACTTTGAAATATAAAATAGGCCAAATTCACATGGAGCTATAAATGGACAAACAAGCAGCTCACAAATATCGGTGACTTGAGAATAGATAGAGTGTCAGCATGAGGCTGGAGGTACTTAGACTTAAGTTCCTAAAACCTCTTAGAGATTATGGTGTCTTTTTTTTTTTTTGATGATGTGTTTATATTTAGAGCTTATGGCTCCCTGCCTGATGAGAATTTATTGTTTTGTTTTTCTATAAATGTGACCTCACCATCTGATATAGGAAATGAGACTCTGTCACCAGCTCCAGTTTCGCCATCTAGGAAATCATGCATTGTAGGTAAACCTCAGAGACCTTCAACCAGACAAATAAAAGACATATAGAATGCTTATCATTTGTTCTCACATATAACACGTTTCAAGACTTTTAAAATAACTCTTATGAGTTCTTGTAGCACTCTAATTCTGTCTCTTCCTTCCATAATACTGACATGCATTCTTATGAATTGAATCTCATCTCCTTTTGAAAATGCTGTGTATACCAAAGTTTAGAGGAGCATGGGATTTTCCCAATGTCACATAGCTGGGAGTTTGCAGAATTAAGTCTAAACAGTTCTTGGACTTCAAATCCACGTTCTATCCATTTCTACTGTACATTCATAGACTCTTAAGAGGTTAATACTTTGTGACCTTTGGAATGTGTGAGGGTTCTCTTTAAGAATACTTAAAATAGGGAGCCAGGCAGTGGTGGTGCATGCCTTTAATCCCGGCACACATGAGAAGGAGATAGGCGGATCTCTGTGAGTTTGAGGCCATCCTGGTCTACAAGAGCTAGCTCCAGAACAGCTAGGGCTGTTACACAGAGTATACCCTGTCTCAAAAAAAAAAAAAAAAAAAAGAAAGAAAGAAAGAAAAGAAAAGAATACTTGAAATAGGAAGCAAATGAATGGCAGGTGAACTCTGCTATGATGGCTAGACAGGTTCTGACTATGCGAAAAGTTCTTCAAAGCAAATGTTCTTGGTTTCTCTCTTCACTAATGATTATCAACTTGTTGTTTGACTAATTGATTTAGTATGGCCATACCCCTTCAATTCAGCCGGGTGCCTGATCATCATGGCTCATTCAGCCTTTTATGAAGCCCCCTACATATCACCCCCGCTGAACATTAGCATCTTTATGTCAAGGTCTAGTGTTCCCTTTGGCATCGTACTCTATCTGATTCCAGCGTTATGCAGGACTGATTACCTTATATCATAGTCAACTTCATTTAATTTGTTTTTTTAAATTCTAAAGGGTTTCACCTACTATTTCTATTTCTTTCAGTTTTTTTTATTGAGAAAAGGAAAAAAAAAGTTTCCGCCTCCTCCCAGCCTCCCATTTCCCTCTCCCTCCTCCCACCCTTCTCCCCCTCCCCGCACTCCTCTCCCCCTCCCTCTCCAGTCCAAAGAGCAGTCAGGGTTCCCTGCCCTGTGGTAAGTCTTAGGTCCTCCCCGCTCCGTCCATATCTTGGAAGGTGAACATCCACAAAGCCAGCAAATTAAGTAGGATCAAAACCCCTTGCCATTGTCCTTAGCTTCTCATCAGCCCTCATTGTTCGCCATGTTCAGAGAGTCCAGTTTTATCCCATGCTTTTTCAGTCACAGTCCAGCTGGCCTACTATTTCTTTTGTGTTTAAAAGTCCTGACTAAATTTTACTACAACTACCTGGAGGCAAGTTTGATGGTGAATATTTTGTTACATCCTGAGTTTCCTAAAGAAACAGACTATATTTGTTTTTCTGAAATACCAAAGCTGGCTTTGGTCCTAAATAAAGTTTCTACAATTCTTCTCTAGCCAAACATTTAATTGTTTGTATTGTTAAAAAAAAAAAAAACCTGCCAGCTTACACTGATAAGTTCTCCCAACTGAGCTTATGAAATATTTGATCTCATTTAGAAGCAAATCATCCACAGCATTTGTCAAGGGACTATTGTTGATAAAATCAGGAGCTCTTCATTTGCCACAGCTATGGTCCTTCCAACTCTTGCATACCAAATGCCGAATTCTGTGGGCTAATTGTGCACCCAGCCTGATTGTATATCTCATTGATTATTATTGCTTTCTGCCTGGCAGAGAAAATCTCTGCACACACAATTGCTCTTTCATTTTAGTACCCAAACCAAATATTGCATTTTGGTTCTGACACGTGCCTATGAGTTTTGTTTGGAATCTAAATACCTTTCCCCCTTCAGTTTGGGGGTAAAACTAAACAAGGAAATTATTCCTTTTGGGGTAGTGGGAGAAACTCCTGGTGTCATTTTCATAAGCAAATACAGAGAGAGAGAGAGAGAGAGAGAGAGAGAGAGAGAGAGAGAGAGAGAGAAAATCTTGAACTTTTCCTTTTCATCTACATTGTGTCCTTCTCTGGTTTCTCTCTCACTGGAATCTGCAGGGTGGGGGGGGGGCGTTCCCCTCTCACTGACTTATTCCTTCCTACTAGAGATGGTGTGATAGCATCCTGAGACTTAGGAAATATTTGTGGTTGCTGAGTGTTGGGGATGTGTTATAACTAGTGGCAAAGTGAGTGCCTGAATACAGCTACAGATGTTAGTGCCATTTCTTCCCGCAGCTGTGGGCTCTAAAACTCTTCCACCTGCAGGCTTGAAACTATTTAGTTCTTTAGGCAGGGGGAGCCTGCTGTGCTGGCATTTTCCAGTTTCTTTCTGGGTGCTGTCCTTTTATTCTTCACCGAAATGACCTCTACCTAGGATTCTGACAGTGAGGTGCATTCTTGGTCCAGGCCTGACTCATTTAGGGGTCTTAAGTCCTGGACAGGTTCGTGGAGCAGGGAATGACTTCTGTTTTGGATATCTCTTTCAGGATTCCCTGTTGATGTCTCTAACAATGTTCTGGACTTCTTTATGCACTACTTTGCCAACTGGAATTGTGCCTGGACTTGAAACCTAAGGGCTGATTTCATAGGCATGAAGAACAGAATCGGTTTGAAATCAAGAGCATCACATATCTTTGGCATGTTCTTTTATAATATTGGCTCATCTTGGAAGCTTTGTGTGCAAGTTAACAAGACACAGAGGAAGAAGCAATTATCCTCGAATCTCTCTCTCTCTCTCTCTCTCTCTCTCTCTCTCTCTCTCTCTCTCTCTCACACACACACACACACACACACACACACCATATGTACAATGTGCATATGCAACTATGTAGTATTCAACTTCAGGTGCTTCTGTCTTTTATTCCTATATAATTCTTCAGAGACAAAATTTCTTAATTTCAGAACTGAGGAAGGACTTCCCTAGAAAAATGAAGCCTTCCTGACTTCAAACTTCATTTCTTTTCCTTTGGTTTTTAATGAAACTAAATGAAGCAAGAAGCTGCTCATACCTCCAACCCTTCAGTGTGGGAATATCGTTGCTATTTTTTCTTCCCCCTGGCATGCCTTCACTATCTTTTATGCCTCCACCCCTTGTTCCTGAAATCATTCCCCTTGATGTTGAGGGGTTAGCTGTCTTGGGGGGAAATCTGAGGCTCTTAGACACTGAACAAAGACACTGTTATTTATTTATTTTTAGAGTCATGACAGGATAAGCTCCTTCCCATTAGCCTTCTTTTTCTCTTCTACATTATTTTTTTCTGCACTGTGCAATTGTCATTGCTTAAGTATCAGAAGGCTCATCTTAATTCAGTCACGCAAATTAGTTTACATCAATAGCCCAGGAGCTTGAAAGAACCAGTGAGGCAGTGCGGGCCTGAAAGAATTTAAGGAGTGGCTCTATTGAGACTTAGGCTTTCTGCCTAAAAGGAATTTGATATATTCAGTGTCTGCTTTCTGTTCCCCTTTGATTTCCTTTCACATGAGTTGGCACAGGTATAGACCTGTGCCCCCTTAATCCAATTCTGTGAAAAGCAGTAGAATCAGGTGAGAATGGCCCAGAGAGCAAATCACAGCTCTCTTATGTGTGAGTAATGTGATGCATATTTCCAGACTGCGTGCTATTGAAAACAGCCCTAGCAAATCCCATCCCTGAGACAGTATGCTTTGAATTCAGCTAAATAAAATCACCTTCCATAATTAGGCAGGAACACACGGGGAGGCTCACCTTGGAAACCCTGCCTCTGAAAGGGCAGATGCTGGTTTCTTTGCTTTCTTCTTTCTCCGCTGCACCACTTGGTGTAAATGTGTGTAAAGTTCTTTGATTCTTGCGAATTTAAATCGGATAAGCCACCCGTGAACAATATGACTGAAACATTTTGTCACAGATTGATATTTTAAAAACTCAGAAAATGCCAGCACTGCATACTCGCGTCCACGTTTACCTGCACATCTGGGACAGCACTGCACACTCACATCCACGTTATCCGCACATCTGTGACAGCCCTACACAATCACATCCACGTTTATCCGCACATCTGTGACAGCACTGTCACGGCTCCATAACGTCACAATATTATGCAGCAAATACTTGAGCAAGATGTTAAAGGACTGAATCACCCAGGAATGTTTATTTTCAAGTGATATTTCATGACCCAAATCCATTGAGCTATACAGGATTTTGTAAGCTGAATTGGCACTGAGAGAAAAGACATTGGCCCAGAAATAGCGTGATCACAGCAGATAAGCCTGGGGCATAAAAGCGCATCCACACTGCATTGCATAAGCAAGGGTAACTGGGAGAATAATACATTCTAAAGTCTCTTACCACATGATAGACAAGAAGGTGTCCTTTAAGCCAAATAGCCTCTTAAAGTACACATTTATAGCTGGTATTAATTTTGGAACATAGATAAGGCTTGTTTCATTTCCAAGGGAACCAGATGATAGAGAAAAAGAAAACAAACCCATGTTTATACAAGCACACACATACACACACATGCATAAAATAGGGGACTTAATAGGCAAAGAGATACATCTATGATCAATGTTGATAAAAATTCCACAAAATGTATATTCTAGGAAGGGAAAACCAGGCTTAAAAATATTAAATCAAATTTATGATATGAGAAGGGATAATAAGCACAGTGGAAGAATGAAAATAATAGAAGGAAATTGTAGTTGGATACTTATATGTATTAGTTCAGTGGCATTCTTCTCTTTCTCTTTTACTTATTTATGTAATTTCTGAAGTTATATTATAATGAGATTATTTCTTTATTCCCTTCCCTTTCTCCAAATATATATATCCTTCTTCTCTCCCAAACTCATGCTCTCTTTTTTCATTGATTGTTGTTGCAAGAACATAAACACACACACACACATATTTAGAAATATATATAAATTAGAAATATACACACATCTATCTATCTATCTGTCTGTCTGTCTGTCTGTCTGTCTGTCTGTCTATATAAAAGTGACCTGTCATTCTGTGTAACATTACTTGTCTCTATGTTTTCAAGAATGACCATTTTTCGCTGGAAAAGATTGCTTATGTCAATCCCAGAATTCTTTTTATATTTTGCCTGTAGATTTATTTTATAGGGATGAGGTCTCCTGATTTTACCCCATCTACTTTGACATGTTTACTTGGGTTGTTCTGAAACACATCATATTTAAACAGTCATGTTGGTGAGACTTTATGTGTGTAAACTTTTCCATTACTAGGATATAGAATCTCACAGCAATTTCCTGACTCTTGCAAGTGTTCTATCCCTCCTTCCATAATGTTCTCTGGACCTTAGATGCGGGGGTATTTGTAGAAGTATCCATTGGGATTGAATTCTACAATTCTGGGCTTTGATTGCTTGTGGTTTTCCCTAATGGTTTGTCTGTTGCATAGAGAAATTTCTCTTTGATAAATACTGTGATGGAAGTCAAACAAGCCATATGGTATTCTCGGTAAGGAGTATCAGGGTGAGGGAAGGGTAGTATATATGCCTTCTGTTAGGTTCTAAGAATAGTTAAATGTCTGTGCTGTCTGAACTGCAGGTAAGTGGCTGAGATCTGAAGGCTGTATTGGGGCAGTGATGGGAGGACTAAGTTCTGGGTTTATTTGAATGGCATCAGAGCTCCTATAGTGCTTTTGGCAGAATCATAACAATCTGACTGTGGTGGGGAAATCATGGAGCTGCCATGTTGAATATATAGAGAAGAGCAAATAGTGATAAAGTCAGAGAAATTGGCCAATATTCTCATCAGAAGTGCCAGATCAGCCTGAATTAAATTGACTGGTACTATAGCTACAGTCATTGCAATATAGATTTAACTGTGTCAAAGAGCAATGATTTTTGTGACTTACAGTGATGTAGGGTCAATATCCTTTGGCAGTGTACTCTGAACGACTGGCTTACTCACTTTTCACAGCAGAGAACTATGATTAGGCATGTTCTCATAATAGCAAACCAGGCAGATTTTAGTCCACTGTGACTTGATCTATAAGACAAAGTTCACTGCATACATTTGTGTAACCAAGATTTACTTATTTGACTCCAGACAGTGAGAAAAGTAAAGACTCACTTCTAGAAAGTGCTATTTTTAAGAGTGGCAAGAGTTAATTTAACCCGAGGTAGGCATTAATGTCCCTGTAGGAAATAGTATATTTCTAGGTTGGTGAGTCAGGAGTAGAGCTTGAGCGAACTGGACTTAGAGGGAAGGAAGTTCTAAACAACGAAGTCCAAGGTAAAATGAGGATGATGAAAGGAAATACGTGGAACCAAGCCAAAATAACCTGCTCAATTCACACTTCTGTCCCATGGTTTTCATGCATTTCAAATACCATAGACAACTGCAAACTGGAAAATACTACAGAACAATCTATTGGAATAAGATCTGGCTTAATAATAATGATTTCTGCAATTCTTTATAGTTTGTGCATTTTCTTCAGTGGGGAGACTTGTAGCTGACTTCAGGAGGCGCATTCTTAAATGCATCAGTGGGCACACCCTCGTGGAAAACAACATTAATTCTTCATTGGAAAAGAAATATTTTGGTGAAAACGGTGTTGCTCTAAATTTGATACTAGATTGTACTGAAAAGAGAAGACAGAGGATTCTGGAAGGAGAAGGGAGTTTGCATGAATACCACTGAAATTCTAAAGCTTATAATGAAATGAATTCTAGATAGCTAATGTTTGCACAATGAAGTTAAACTCTTATTAAGTAGTTTTTAGTTAATAATAAGCCTTAGCTAATAGGCAGAAGAGTTTATAATTAATATAAGCCTCTGTGTGCTTCTGTGGGACTAAATGGCTATGGGACCAGGCAGGACAGAAACTTTGGTCGACACACAAGTGACCTGAAACTTAAATTTTATCTTCTCTTTTTTTCTTGTGTCCCTATCCAGTAATACTTTGACAAAGTCCTCTGAATTCATATTTATATCCAAATCATGAATACTTTAAATTTTCATGTTTAATATATTGAAACATTTTAGGTATTTCATTACAATTGTAATGAAAATAGCATATATCACAACCGAAGCTAAAAGAAAATAAATAGTAAGGATAAGAACAAACATAAAGACTCAGAAAAAAAATCCAGAAATCAATAAACCTAGAATTTAGTTATCACTGAAAACTTTAGTTGTATGAATGAAGAAACCCAGAGATATAAATACATGAAATCAGAGATGAAACTGGAGACATTGCAGTTCATACCACAGACAAAGTACCATAACAAATGATAATGAACAAGGGTGTGTAAAATATAAAATAATCTGGAAAATATGAATAGAGTTCTAAACATATACAGCCTATTAATTCTAAATTAGAAAGTCTGAATGGACTAATAATGAGAAAAGCCATTGATGTAATTATCTGAAAAGTTATGATGAAGAAAATTTGAAGCTCTACAGGCCTCACTATGAGGTCTACTAGACATTTAGAGAAGAACTAATGTAAAACAAATTATCCTAAAACATTTTAAGAAACATGAAACAGCAAAGAATATTTCAAAACTTCTATTTACAAGATAAATATTATTCGTATTCCAAATAGCAAATCCTCAAGGACCATGGAGGAAAGTATCCTTAACAACGTACCAGCAACTTAAAATCTGCAAATATTAAAAGGATAAATCATTGTGATCAAGTAAGATTTACTCTTGAGATACAATTATGTATAAAAGGATAAATTCACACTAACAGTATGAAGGACAAGCATCAATAACTTCACTAGATAAAGGTGTAATTGATAATTCTTTCTCAAAACAATAAAAGTGATATATAAAAAATTACAGCTAGCAGGATCCATACTAAGAAAACTCTGAAAGCTTTGCCACTAAGATACAGAGAGAAAGAAGAAGAGAGAGAGAGGTGGGGGAATGTGGGAGGGAGGGAGGAGTGAGACACCCACTTTTACCATGTGACATTTTCCCACAAGCAACATGAAATGCAGAATGAAAGGGAAAATTAACAGCAGACTGGTAGGGTATATATTTTCCCAGATGAATTATTAGGCAGACCAAGCAGTATGTATGTGAACTAACAGTCAGAGATCCCACAATTATCAACTACCAGGTATTTGAATAAATAAACCTTTATATGGGCCTTTCTACTGGTACAGTCCATTGAACAATTCAAACTGATATTAAGTGGAGAAGAAATAAACTGACCCTGTCAGGTTTTGTCCAAAATAGAGATTTCTGAGCAAAATAAATGTTCATTTAAGCCAGTAAGTTTGATACTTCATATAAAATAATAGGTAATTGCTATGGGAAGTAAAATTTTCATTCTGAAAAGGAGTTCTAGTCTATCGCTGAGGATGCATTTCTCTCAGAGAAAAAATAGTGGTATGAGCAGACATGTAAGAGTAGACGTGCATTGTTCCTCTTACTTACGTTCTTGAATGTAAATATTTGAATAATAAAGTTAAAGTAAATTGTTAAATAGTACTATGACTTCAAAGTTAAATTTAACATATCTATTTATCTATCTATCTATTTATCTATCATCTATCTACCTACTATCTATCTATCTATCTATCTATCTATCTATCTATCTATCTATCTATCTAAGTATCTATCTCTGTCATCTATCCTAGACCTACCTACTTACCTCCTACCTAAATAATTAATTTTGATTTTACTTTAACATTAAACACTAAGATTATGGCATTCTTTTGGGAATCTCATAATTTGAAATCTTTCTGTGGATGGCTATATACTTTGTTGTTGTTGTTGTTTTATTTTCAGCTTCTCATGAAACAGTACATACTGGGCCTCAGATACAAGTAAGATCATTGGGTTCCTTCAAAATAGCAAAAAGTTTTAGTTTGCATAACTCTGGATTACTGTTTACATTCTGTTTTGATCTTCCAAGACACCAATTTAATTCCTATAAAATACAACCTTTTTTAAAAAAAAAATTAAATTTTTTTTGTATGGGCCTTTTGCCTATATGTGTGTTTGTATATAACATGGATGCCTGGTGACTAGAGATGTAGTGAGCTGGACAAGATAGCCCTTACAAGATGGCGCCGACATACTGTCTTGTTGGAAATAAACAACCCCATATTTGGCTAAGCCTTGGAGAGCTGCGTGTCCCCCGCTTCCCGCATGTGTGGTGGATAAGGGTCCTTGGGCCTATCATGATGCAGTCTGGTGTCAGCTGATGGTGGCAGCCAATCACAGGGTGACCCGTGTGCCAATTCCAGATATAAGCAGCTGCCTTAATGCTCTAGGGGCCTCTCTCTCTCGTTTCCTGCCCTCTCTCTTGCTTCCCCCCTCTCGCTTCCTGCTCTCCATCGCTTTCTGCTCCTCGCTTCCCCCTCTCGCTTCATGCTCCTTCAACCAAGGGCACTCCAATTAAAGTGTGATCTGAGAAGAATCCTCGTATGGTGGCTGTTCTTCCTCACTGGTCGAGGAGTTCGCCACATAGAGAGACCAGAATGCCATCAGATCCCTTGGAATTAGCATTACAGATGCTTGTGATCCATCATGTAGGTTCTAGGAATCAATCCTGGGTCCTCCGGAAGAGAAACCTGTGCCTGTAACCAGTAAGCCATCAATCCATCCTCAGAAGACTTTTTCTTAGCTGAGAATTTATAGTTATTTTTAGTTGGAATATTAATTTTTCAAAGTAAGTTGTTTCTCATGTGCTGGTAATGAAGATTTGAGTGATATTTTAAGCTTCTTTTCAATGCTGAGAAAAAAAACCCTACTTTTCTATTTGTATTCTAGTTGCATTTTGTGGGATAATTTTCAAGTTCTTTACCTAAGGATAAGTACTCAGTTCAAAATCAAAACTTGAACTATATGTAATTTTCTCAAATGATTTGGAGGTAGAAAAACAAATCTTTACTTTTCTTTTCTTTTTCACGTTTCTTTAAGCAGATGAACTTATAGGTTCAAATTGCCCTTTACTCAGCTTTCTTTTGAGCTTTTTTGGAAATCAAGCTATTGAAACTGATGCACATTT
>NC_022029.1:38662546-38663721 GCF_000317375.1 Microtus ochrogaster
TAAGAATAACCATATACAATATATACAGACAATACATACTTCAACAATGTCTAGTTCATTTGCATTTGACAAATTCAGAGAAAACATTCCATATCTATCCTATCTTGGTGAGTCCAAAGTCTTGTACCTAGTTTAGTTTCTATCATAACCTGCTTTCTGTATCAGGCAAACAAGGAAAACCATAACCATATCTAGTCTTCAACTTCCTCAAAGACCCAAGAAGGAAATAATATTAACTGAGGAAGCAAGAAGTGCAAGCAAGTGACTTCCAAAAAGATTTGAGTTCTATAATGATGGAGGAAGGTCATTGGTTAATTATAATAAAGAAACTGCTTGGCCCTCTTAGGTTAAAACATAGGTGGGAGGAGTAAACAGAACAGAATGCTGGAAGAGGAAGTGAGCTCAGAGGCCATGCTCCCCACTCCCAGGCAGACGCGATGAAGCAAGCCACCAGGTCAGACATGCTGAATCTTTCCCAGTAAGACCGGTGCTGCACAGTTTATTAAAGATGGGTTGATCAGAATATCAGAATTAGCCAGTAAGGGCTAGAGTTAATGGGCCAAGCAGTGTTTAAATGAATACAGTTTGTGTGTTGTTTTTTTGGGTAAAGCTAGCCGGTGGTGGGCGGCCGGGTGCCAGGATCGTACTCCTGTTGCTCTTATTACAACAGAATGGAGCCCAGACGTGGATAACTGTATCCACATAAAGCCTGAGACAGCTTGGGAAGTAATTCTAGAACAAAATGAAAGCATTGCACTTGTTTTCTTGGTAGCAACAACTTCTTGGGTCTGTTCTGCTTGCTAGAGGCAAGCAAGCACTCTCATCTAAGAGAGGCTTACTGACTCAGCTTTAGCTGCAAAACCCTGCAGCTCTTAAGAGGTCCTACCATGAAACACTTAAATGGTGTTGATAAAAGCCGACTGAATGCTTGCTTGCTTTCAGCAGTAGCAGGAAAAAATCTGTGTTGTTTTAAAATGCCGGCTTTTTGGGCCGTCCTGCCAGGGCAAACTCTGACTGTTTGAGGCAGGAGGGCCGACTACAGAGAGAGGATTTGAGTGTTGTCTATGGACATAATGCTGCAACTTACTTGCTGGCAGGAATCTTGAAATGCCATAGAGTTGTGGCAGTAAACATGGCTACAGCCAGTACCTCAGCCATGAGGCTGGAAAGCTAAG
>NC_022029.1:38665870-38668073 GCF_000317375.1 Microtus ochrogaster
CTAGCCGGTGGCGGGAGCTGGGTGGCAGAATGCAACCCGCAGCTCCTACTACACTATAAAATACAAAATAAACAATATTTGAAAGTAATGCACTTGAGGTACTTCATCAATTAAAACTTCATAAAATCAGTGCTTCAAAGGAAAGGTTTTTTTCAAGTAGGTAATATTAAGCCATCAAAGCAAATAGAAATTGAACTGTATATGAGCTGTGTAAATATTTTTGTACTTAAAACTTTTGCTATCCATAGCTGTAGATATATAATTTAGTTATGCCATCTCAGACAAGAGACTTTAAAGATCAAGTTCATGAGCAAATCACTAGCTAAACTATATTCTTTATGTTTATATCTTTTGCCAGATGAGAAAGAAAGAGTAGAGTCTGAAATGGTAGAAAGATGATGTTCTAACTCTTTTAAAAATTTCCCCCGGTTTAAACAGAATGATAGCAGTCAATTTAATGAAACCATTCCCCCCCAAAGACTTTCAAAATTGACAATTTTACATTAATTAAAAAACTGCTCCCATTGGTAATATGATAAAATATAATAGTATCTGCATTAACAATAATTAGTAACACATTTATTCATTCAATGAAATTATTTGTCACAGGCAAATTTTCTTCTAGCTATGAGAGCATCCAAGAAGAAAAAAAAAAGGAAAGAAAAAATAGCAACAACCACATAACTAGTCTGAGGTTATGATTATAAGCACTGGAAAAAACAACCAAAAGAGGAGCCAGAGGTACAAACAAAATACACTTTTATTTAAATTAATTTAAAATTAGTTGGGAAGTAGTATTTTCACACTTCGGAAACTCTGCTCTTGGTGGCAATGTACAGAGAAACAAGCTATGTTTCTTAGGGTTAGAGTTTAGTACAAGTTTCTGAAGAACAGATGATTGACAGTTAATTCTATGAGTGGACAAATGCAAGGAGAATTATCATCAGAGTCATGTTTTTAACTCTTTACAGATTGAAAAATATGGCACTGCAAAATTACCTGCCAGTCAGTAGTTCTGTCACATTATTTTCCATGAAATTCCCATTTGAACACTGCATTAGTTATATTCTTTCTTTTTTTAAACCATATTTTTAAATTTTACATACCATTCCCAGTTCCCTCTTCCTCCCCTCCTCCTGCTGTCCCTACCCCACTCCCATGCACTCCTCAGAGAGGATGAGTTCTCCCATTGTTGTAGTGAGGCTGCCTGTTTGTTTCCGGCTGCTCAGCCCTGAAATAACTACACAGAAACTGTATTAATTAAATTACTGCTTGGCTTACTAGTTCTAGCTTCTTAATGGATAACTCTTACTTATTAATTTAAGTCATTTCTATTATTTTATATTTCAACACAAGGCTCGTGGCCTAACAGCCAGGTTCTGGCTTGTCTGTCCCCAGGCAGCCGCTACATGGTGTCACCCAACTCCACCCACTCTCTCTATATATATCTTCCAGCCTGGCTATACTCGGTTAAGCCATTGGCAGAAAACAGCTTTTTTATTCGTTAACCAATAAAAGCAACACACATACAGAAGGACTTCCCACACTATCCCATGGGGAGTCAATAAAGTCTGTCACATCACTCAAGGCAGGACCAAGGACTTCCCATTTGTATCTAGGCTGGACAAGGTATCCTTCCATAGAGAATGGGCTCAAAAAAAGCCATGTCGTGCACTTAAGGTAAATACTGGTTCAACTGTCATTGGCCCCACAAATTGCCCAAACCATACAACTGTCACCACATTCAGAGTGCCTAGTTCAGTCCTATACATGTTCTCCTGAAACTGCCTTGGTCTTTTGATAGGCCAGCCCTTAGGTGGGTGGAGTAGACAGAACAGAATTCTGGGAGGAAGAAGGCAGTGAGGGCAGACGCAATGGAGCCAGCCACCATGTCAGACATGCTGAATCTTTCCGGGTAAGCCACCACCTCATGGTGCCACACAGATTGTCAGAAATGAGTTAGTCAAGATATGAGAGTTAGCCAAGAAGAGGCTAGAGCTAATGGACCAGGCAGTGTTGAAATGAATACAATTTGTGTGTTATTTCAGGGCATAAGCTAGCCAAGAAGATGGGAGCCAGGCAGCAGGCACACTGCCTGCAGCTCCTTCTACATTCTCCAGCTGTTAGTCCTGAGTCAGTGAGCTCCCACCAGCTCAAACCAGCAGTTTCTGTGGGTTTCCCCTTCATGGTCTTGATCCCTTTG
>NC_022029.1:38669070-38670626 GCF_000317375.1 Microtus ochrogaster
GAAGAAATATATATATGTGTGTGTGTGTGTGTGTGTGTGTGTGTGTGTGTGTGGAGAGAGAGGAGAGAGAGAAAACATGGCCTTTAAAACTCAAAACCCATCCTCAGTGACACATCTCCTCCAAGGCTGCACTTCCTTTTTCTCCCCAAATAATCCCACCAGCTGGAACAAGGTATTCAAGTATTCAAATATTTGAGCTTATAGGGACTATTCTCAATTAAATCACCACAGCCACTTAGCTCAGATATTTTTTATACAGCAGTTTTTCTATCAAAAGTGTTTAAAATGTGAGAAATGTGAGCACAGATTTGTCAGATGAAATCTAAGAAACCCAAAATAGATTGAAAGGAGACAGAACCGGTAAAGACTCACTACTGAGGCAAACAGAATAGATTGAAAGCAGACAGAACCGGTAAAGACTCATTACTGAGGCAAAGAGAATGTGAGGTTTCCTGCTACATTTCTACCAGGCTGGCCCACCTATGCACGAGTCATGAAGAAACTGCTGGAGGAGGAGATGTGGGTCACTAATTACTAGTTATGTTCCAACCGACTTGAAAGGGATGCTGCTGAAAGTATTTAGGATCCTCTCTGCTTGTTTGTGCTTCATTGTGCATCAAAAGAAATCACATACACAGAAAACGGAAAGGACTCCAGAAAGTAAACTTTTATTTCAAGAGTTACAGGTGCATCCACTTAATGCTTTAAAGATAACCTCTAGTCACCAAATGAGCGGGTGTCTTTCTGAGGAAATAAATCAAAGCACGCCCCTTGGAGGATTTTAACCAAGGGCAAGCCTGAGCTTGAATTCTCCACTTCCCCCCCTTTTGTCTTCTGTCTGTAGCTTATGGTTTGGGTCCATTTGGCCTGTCTGTTGTGTTAAGTCTGAACACCTGAATGGTGTCATGTGAATCTGTCCTTGCAAAGGTCTTTGGTCTCTATTGAGCAGCACAGAAAGCATCCCATGGGGAAGAAATGAGGAATACTTTCCTAAATCTTCAATAGGGTTTTACAAGGGATGAAACCTTACTGACTCCAACTGAACCAAAAGCACCCAGAAAAGCAAATATAACAAAACCCATTAATCTATGTCCTATATGTTACTTTAACATTTGTGGTGGATAAACAGGTCACTTTTAACCTGTTTTCTGCTTTCAGCAAGTGATTGTCATGAACACAAATACAAATTCACATATACTACTCTCTGGGTCAGGGCCACAGAATACTTAATTTAAGATTAAAACTTTGTATCAGTTTAGATTATTGGGAGTGAATAACATAGGAAGTACAAGACAAGTCCAATTGGTTGTTACATTGTTCTCTTGAAAGCAGGTTAAACAAACAGGTTGAGTCTGTAGCATGCTATTTGTCCTAAGTCTTAAGAAGCCTCAATGTATATTACTAACTCAGCGGTGAGGTCCAGCAAAAGTTCTAGTCTCTCAGAATGCAAGAGATACACCTTACTAGACCTGGATGGAGGTGAGTGGTCCTTGGACTTCCCACAGGTCAGGGAACCCTGATTGCTCTTCGGGCTGATGAGGGAGGGGGACTTGATC
>NC_022029.1:38670726-38671235 GCF_000317375.1 Microtus ochrogaster
AGAAATCTTTAATAAATAAATAAATAAATAAAAAATAAAATGTTATTTAAAAAATGCAAGAGATATTTTCATAATAATATATTACCATGTACAGCAAAACTTTCAGTCCCAAATCACAATCAGTCTTTAAGCCAATGATATAAAAATAAAGTATCAACAAAGACTGTTTGGAAGCTTCCGCTGAGTGATGAGTGTTTCAGTGGTGTAGATCCCCCAGCAAACACTGACGTTGACTAAAGAGAACGAGAACAAGAGTAGAAATCCAGAATCTTGAGCCCTGTTCTGTGGGTTTAAATTGTACTCCCTAATCTCTGACTAAGTAGCACATTGCAATAAACATTTCATTCCCCTTCTATGAATATGTAGCTCTTCACAAATGAACAACAAAGTGAACCTGGTCAAAGGAAAGGTGGCTCAGACTGTCCCATACCAAGGACCTATTTGGTGAAAGGGGAGAACCAACTCTTAAAGTTAAATATGTATACACAAAAGGACATGCAAAAAAAAAA
>NC_022029.1:38671715-38676495 GCF_000317375.1 Microtus ochrogaster
TACTCACTCATATTTGGTTTCTAGCCATATATAAAGGACATTGAGCTTATAATTCGCGATCCTAGAGAAGCTAAATAAGAAGGTGAATGTCAGTTCTTACAGCAACTTCACCTTTAATTAAAGCAAAACTGAGATCCCAGGTGGTTGATCAAGAAATAATTTTGCTTTGCTCCTACTAGAAAGTGAATGTCAACAAAGGAAGCAGAAAACTTGGTGCATATTTAAGCTATCTGGATCCAGTTACAAATCAAGGAAAATTTTCCTTGCAATTCATATGTTTAATATGTATTGTGTCATTTTTTTCATGTAGTGGATTTAAATGAATGAAACATAATCAACATTCAATTATTTAAAGATGATAATGTCTATTTTTACTTTCATATGCCACTGTGAAGCAAAAAACATTTCACAAAGAATAGGAGCACATGGTGGTTTATGTACTTAAGCCATGTGTATACTCTGCCTTCATCAATGTGTTGTGTTTTACAGTTGTGTTGAGTATAATTACTGTCCTGTTTACAAAATAAGAGTGAACCCATCATACTACATATAATCTATTAAATATGTGGGTATCATATAGAACTGATTTTGTATTCTGATTCTGTATTTATAGCATGCTAATTCTCACTATCATGTTGCTTCCACCTGAAGAAATTAGCACATATAGACTTAATTTCTTTCAATAAATGCTTTCCAGAAATTTCATATTTTATTTTGAATTTAACACATTTGGATGGAACAAATCCATACTGGAACACATATCCCTTTCTGAACCCATTCCTGCCCATTTCTAAATGCAACTCCCTGCCTTTGCTACTGAGTCCTTTCTTCCATGAGACTTAGAGTAATTTTAATGTTGTCACTGTCACTTAACTCCATGTTGACTAATCGATCATCATGGTTTGTGTTTTTATTCCTTCAAAAATCTTATTATTTTCATTATCATTATGAAACCTTCCTAAGTTAACTTGCTGAATAACAATTGTAAATGATAACAGCTCAAACTGAACAGATACAGAGAAGGCTGTACATTACAATCTTTGTTTCCAAAGGACTGAGCTAATACTATGTCAGGGAAGAAACGGTTCTCACCTCCAAGATTAAAGGAAAGAAAAAAGGTAAATTTTCTGTAGTCAAGTGTGAGTGACCTTGGCCCCAAAACATATTTAAATCTCCCAAATACTAAGTTCCAGTGAGGCAGAAATTTTATGAAAATTTTAGAGTAACAGAACAAAGAACTTGGTAAATCAAGGCACTTTTCAAACAATTTGTGGGTATATCAGGTAGGTGGTTAAAAGCTAGAAGAGGAGAACACTGCTGTAGGCATTGGATGTTATTTGAAAGAATTAGATTTTAGAAAGAAAGCTAGGGTTTTACTAAATTGGTACATTACAAAAGATTTGTCTTTGTCAGAATTTTAGACCCTACATAGAGTTTTTCAAGTAACAGTTACTAGGGGGGTAGCATTGCTGTTGGAACTCCTTCAGTTAATAACTTTTAAGATAACAGCCCACTTGGGCATGGTCTCTTGTGCTATAATGAGTCATAAGTCATATATAAGTCATAAAGCTTGTGTGGTCTTTTTCTCTCCTCTGCTGGATTTGGTTCCTGTTCCTGATTCATGCCGAGGACTGTGATCTGTGACACTACCACTGAATAAAGATTCTTTATTACACCCAGTTCTTAGTGTGGGTGTACTTTATATGCCCATCTTCATGTAGAGCCCATGTAAATCCCAACTCCACGTTTACCGGGATAGACCCAAAAGGTCCAAAAGTTTCATGACCCAGAACATTTCCCAATATCGTCTGCCTGGCTTGACTTCACCTACTAAGTTTTATTTTCTTTTTTTTTTTCAAAACTCTACCACAGTGGAGCTACCTGGCAATTTCCTGGACTCTTGCATGCTTCCTCTACTGCTGCTTTCCCTGCCGTGCAACAACTTGTGCAACGTTCAATTTGTGTTCCCTGCTGGCAAGCTCTGGACTCCTTGATATTATGTCCATTAAAAAAAAAAAACTCTGTGTATAGAATTGCTTTAATTGACCTTAATTTGTCAAGAAAAGCATATTGGTCAGTATTTAACTCTGCATCAACATACGGAACCAAAGTGGCATAGTATTATTCACGGTGCCACTGGTTGTGTCTCTCCACTGCCAGTTGCATCTCTCTGCCATGTGGCTGCAACTGCAACACATGCTGGCCAATAAAGATTATTACACCTATAACAATTTGCTGAAATCTCCTAATGGAGGTACATAAACGCAGGTTCCCTGTCTCATGTCAGAAGCCATCTGGTATGTGATAGAAAGAAGAAAAGATTTTGGAAAAAATTTAACTTTTCTCCATACCTATTTTTCTCTCTATCATACCTTTCATTGAATATGTCTGTATAAATAATGTTTCAGTTTTCTGAAATAAACAATTTTCCTGCAGTCATCTTTGAAAATTTCATGAAGAAGATGGGGTTCCACAACAATGATTCTACCTGGTAGATATGATGTTTTCATGTTGATAGTGCTTCTTTTTAGACTGATTTTGGCTACCAGCTTCTCAAGATGGTTCCATCTTGGTTAGCTGAAATGATGTACTTTCTTAAACCATTCCGGCCAGAACTTAAATTAGGAGCCTTAGAAAAACAATTTCAACTACTCAGAGACTACTTGCAATTATACCAGACAGTAATCATGAAACTTTAGCAAGATTTTGTTTTACAGGATCCCATAGAAAGAACATTGCTCCCATGACAGCTGAAGTAATTCTAGAAGACAACGACCCATCTCCCAACAAAGTTTATCCTCAAGGATAGGGACTTCAATTAGGGGTTGATTAAAACTTGTATAGGGTTTGGTATTAGGGTGAAAATTATGTATGCTCAGGGATCTCTTTGAAAATAAAAAATGAAATTGGATGGGTTAATAGGTATATTAGTGTGTACTTTCCTACACTAATAATAGTGAGTAATAGAGTGAATATTTGTGAGCTATTATTTATAGGCAATATTCATTGGTATAGATTCTTGTATGCTGGCAAATTCTAATTATATTGAATATGCTTCTATTTCTGTTTATGGTAATTGTACACCTAGACAGTTATTTTTATCATACTGTATGCATACATACCTCTCTTTATGATATTTCATATATTGATAAAGTTTTAGGATATATTTATCATATTACACTATCTATTTCTACCTTTGATCAAGATACTTATTCATTCTTTACATTTTAGGTCATTGTCTTCATTTGCTGCACATTTCTTTAATGATTGTTTAATATTCTAATATAAAGTCTTAGTCTTTAAGGTATATAGGTATTAAGAATTATAGGTCAATAGTCATACATTTTGTCACACTTATGGTTAGACTAATCAGGTTCTTTAGATACATATAGAATGTATTCTGCATAATAGATAATCCTCAACCACTTCAAAGACTGTAGAATATGATATTTAAATAACTTAGAGTTCTGCTGACATGAGACACAATTGTTCCTGGCAGCACTGAACATTTCCCGAGAGAATGAGCACTGAAGACACTCCACTTGGAGCTTGTTTTCTTTTTCATAAAACTGGCCTTTGGGCAAGGAATTGCCCATGCTGTGACCACTGACAAAATGCATGGTGTCTGAACAGGACAAGCAGGATAGGAAAAAATACTGTCAAACCTTGCCAGGGCAGGGTGAGATGATTTTGAAATTTTTCCTACCTCTGAAAATAGTCTGTCAGTTACTCTAGGCCTTAGCCTAATTTGGTTGCTCCAATATTGCAAGTGAGACTTTGGGTGATTGTCCATGTAGCCAATTGTCTCTGTCATTTGTTGCACATTTTAGAAGCTGCTTGATTTGTATTTTCTGTTTACTCAAGAAATATTATCTCCCTTCTCAGACCCTTGAAGGGGTTATAAACTAGATAGTTGTACTTCATTTCCTCCCATGTCTTAGCCAAGCCATTTCTAATATAAGACTTAGACTCCTTTGGATAAGATAATTACTGAAACATTTAGCATATATTTCTTTTTTATTATTGTTTATGCTGGTTGTAATTCTACTTTTTATACTTGATATCTGTTCTTATTGTATATGCTTTTGTATTAGGCTTAGAACTCTCTTATTTAGACAAAAGGGGGAGGAGGCAATGGGAACTTCTTCAGCCAATAGCCTTAAGATATCAGCCTACTTCTGTGTGGTCTCATACTATAAATGCAGCCACAAACCTCACATGGTCTCTCTCTCTCACTGCTGTTGCTGCTGCTGGATTTTGTTCCTGGTCCCTGTTTTTGCAGAGGACTGTGATCTGTGAGTCTACCCCTGAATAAAGAACCACTTATTATGCTCAATTATGAACTAGTGTGGGATTACTTTATAGTGTCCATGTTCATAACATGACCCAAAATAAATTGAAATGAGGTTCTGGAACTGAGACATTCCAACCTCTCACATCACTGAGGTTTTAATCAGGCATCCATCCTTTACAGATGCAATGTCTTCCTCAGAATTCTCCTTCAAGACTGAGACCAATGGAGAACTTTGTCCAATGTCATAAAGATAATATATAGCATAAGAGGACTTGAAAACTTAGCTATATGTATTTAATTTTGTAACCCAACCTACCTCAAGTAGAGAAACATCTATCTTATTGTTCTATCCAACATTGTTTGTGTGAGACTTTTTCTTTCTCAAAAGCAAGGTAATTTCACATGTCTGAAATCATACAGCTTCTATATATGGATTAAGAATGTAGTGATATGTAGTAGAATATTGCTTTTATTTTTATTTTTTAT
>NC_022029.1:38677662-38697992 GCF_000317375.1 Microtus ochrogaster
TTGAATTTTGCAGGAAAATGGATGAAGCTAGAAAACATTATTTTGAGTGAGGTAAGCCAGACACAGAAAGACAATTATCACATGTACTACTCACTTATAGGTGGTTTTTAATTATAAAGCAAAGAGAACCAGCCTACAAAACACAATTCCAGAAAACTTATACAATGAGAACACTAAGAGAGACTTACAAAGCTTTAATCTACATGGGAAGTAGAAAGTAGAAAAAGACAAGATATCCTGAGTAAATTGGGAGCATGGGAACCTTAGGAAAGGGTTGAAGTGGGAAGGGGAGAAGCAGGGAGGGGTGCAGAGAACAATGTAGAGCTCAATAAAAATAAAAAAAGAACAGATCTCAAATATTGGATTATATAAAAATCTACAAAATGTTTGAGGTAGTGAAACAACTCTTTGAATTGTTCTTGAAAATCATACAGTGAAGAGAGACTTGCAATTTTGTGTGTGTGTGTGTGTGTGGTGTGTGTATATATGTTTTGCAGAGGAACATGTGTGTGTTTGTATGCTATGTATACATGAGTGTGAATGCACATGTGAGGTCCTGTGTGCAGAGATAAGTGTTCTGTTTCAGGCATTTGCCACTTTGTTACTTGAAACATGGTGACCTCACTACAAGGGAGCTCTGAGGATATATTTAATCGCTGACTCACAGTTCTGAGATTTTAATTGTGTACCACCATGTCTGGCTTTTTATGGATTGCTGGGGATAATTTAGGTCCTCACTCTTACATGGCAAGTACTTTATGGACTGAGCTATCAATCTAGCTCTGACTTGTAATTTTTAATTTAGTCTGAATGAATGAACCATAGATATAAAATACTTGTCTAGCTTATTCAGGCTTGTGTGAGATGTTCCTAAAGAGTTAAAAAAATCATGTGAGAACAATATCAATTAATATTGCCTAGTTAATGTTCGATATCATGTTATCATATTTGACTTTAGTTTCTCATGTTTTCTTCTATATAAGAAAGTCTAATTATTCTCCTTTGAATGACTTACTGATATTTTTTTCCACTTTCAGATTGGCCAAATGTTACTTTGATGGTTTCTGATCAATTTATCTCTTTTGCTTAATTAGCTTGTTATGTTTTTTGCACACTCTTTGCTATGGAAGTACAGACAGCCTATTTCAGAAGAGGATCAAACTTGCCTTAGGTCACTTCTAGTTTTATATTTCCCAGTGTCCCTGGCTAGAGCACCACAGGTCACCTCATTAGGGCTGCTCATTAAAGAACGAGTACTCCACAGGTTAGGAGACTACCTCTTTCTATGGTTGTCCAACATCACTGATCCTTCCTGGGTTAGTTATTAGAAAGAGCTTGACTTTTAAATATTTGTGATTTGCATAATTCATTCTAAGATAATAAAGCACTCTTTGAGGAGAATGATGCTACTTTCTCGTTTTTACAATGCTATATTTTGTCTTCAAATTGTAGTGAAGATTGTATGGTTTGTATATATATTTAGAAGCAAAAAAATTCCTCATGTTATTCAATTATGTATCAATTAATTTGAGATAAAAATCGGTTATTGAATTGTTTTAGGCATTATAGTCCTTTAAGGGTTTATGAAAATAAGTGATATACAGTCATAGTTTATGTTCATTGTTCTTATGCATGCATGCATGTACATAAAATAAATAGATAAATAAATAAACAAATGAAAAAAATTTCATGGAGTCATTGAAGATTTTAAATCAGAGAATATTGTGAAAATTTTTTGCATATTCCATAAAATCATTACATCTGTATAATAATTTTTGTTTCTAACAGACAGCATATATTTGAGTATGACATCTATATTAATTATAACACTATCTACCTTTAATTGGCCATCCACACAGTGTTTTTTGATATTGAAAATTATATGCTGATATTTTGTGATTATTTTCTATCTAATTTTATCTTTCTATTTATATATTTTTCTAATTTAGTGTAATATCATTTTATTATTCATTCTCTTTCATTTATCTATTGTGTAGCCATATTTCTATCTTTCCTCTATTTGTACAAATTTAATCATGTACGATTTAGTGAATTTTATTTTTTCTTCCTTTAGTCCTGTGCTGTTATTTTATTTATTTATCCATATGTTAAGCAAGCATGAAATAACTCTTTTTGTAATCTAGAGAAATAGAAATCAAACTTTTTCTTCACTTTGTCATTATCCATATTTTATGTAGGATTATTATTCAGTCCTATTGCACCAATTTCTCTGGAGAATTTTATTACTCTATAGAGCAACCCTACTGGCAATCAATTTCCTCATTTTTTTTGTGTGTGTAAGAATATGTTTGGCCTCTTTATTCTGAAGGAAAATTTTATTGGATATAAATGTTCATGATACATTGGCTTTCATTGTTTCTGACTAAAACCCCACTGCACTTCACATCCTTGTTTCTCTGTAGGCAAGGTGTGCTCCCTGACTGGGTTTTCCATGATTTCTTTTCTTTATATAGTTTTCTGCACTTTGCATGAGATATGCTCATGTGTGTAGGATTTGAGTGTTTATTCTTATTTTAGGTAATTGCTTTGGGATTTTTTTGTCTTTATATCATTTCTTAATTTTTTCTACTATTCTGTGTACACCTATGCCTCTTATTCCACATTCTCTTTTGTTTCTCCATTTCTGTCATATTATTTTTACATTTCAATTTTAAGTTCTTCAGATTGACCACACTTTCTTTAGTCAACCAATGGGCCCATTAAAGTATTTCTCCCTCTCTGCATTAAAATGTGTTTTAGACACTTCCTGTGTGTTCTCATAGGGTTTCCATTTGTGATCTTAAATTCTTCATGCAATCTGAATATTGTCTTATTATTCCATAGGATTCATTAATATACTGGGATTATTTAATCTCCTCTCTGATAATTCTAGAATCCTGCTCTCCCCAAACCGGACTCTGTAGCTCACTCTACCCCTGTCTTCTTTTACCTTCCAGCATACCTTCTTTTTCCTTTATTTCACTCCCTCTATTTCTCCCCAAACTACACTTTTGTTGATGAAAACCATACTTGATAAGTCAGACACAAGGAACTGAGATAAAAGGACATTAAGGTGAGTCTTTAAACTAGGAGTTACAGAGTGCAAAATATTTGTAGGGTTGCTCAAATATAACTGTTAATAAATTTTGAAAGCCTAAGCTAAATACCTATTCTCCCACATCCACCACCTTCAGAGACAGATATATTCTATGGTTTCCCCTTTTCATTAACACCCTTATTGAAACACAATTCACTGTATTACAAATTTCATAAATGTAACATGTACATTTTGATAACCTCTGATATAGTCACAGTGTTCTGAAATTATCACTACAAACAGATCATGTGGTTTAACACCCTCAAGTGAAGCCCTTTGCTAGTGGTTTCCATTTCTTCTCAAAGCCTGCTAGTCTGCAGCCATGATGTGCTTTGGGACAATGGTCTGTACTCTGTCACTTGTATTTTAAATAAATGGTGATTGGCCAGTATCTAGGCAGAAAATATAGGTGGGGTAACCAGGCCGGAAGTAGAGGCAATGAGAATTCTGGGGGGAGAGAAATTTCAGTCTGCACTCATTACCCAGACATAGAGAAAGCCAGACACAGAGCAAGCAGGATGTGGCGGCCTCACCAAAAAAGGTACCAAGCCATGTGGCTAATGCAAACAAGAACTATGGGCTATTATATGTTATAAGAGTTAATAAGAAGCCTGAGCTACTAAACCAATCAGTTTATGACTAATGTAGATCTCTGTGTATTTCTTTGGTACTGAAAGGCTACAGGACTGGGCAGGACAGAAATATCAGTCAGCAAATGATACCTAACATGGACAACTGCATCCACAGAAAACCTGAGAGAGCTTGGGAAGTTATTCTAGATAGAAAAGAAAAGAGTTAAACACAGCTCATTGATAGCAGCACTTTCTCAGGTGGGCTCTGCTTGCTAGAGGCAAGTGCTCTCATTTAAGAGAGGCTTTCTGACTCAGCTTTAGGTGCAAAACCTTGCAGCTCTTTTAAGATGTCTTTCCACAAAACACTTAATTGGTGTTGATGAAAAGTTGACTGCATACTTTTTGGTGGTGGTAGGGAACTTGAAACACCATAGAGTTGTGAAAATAAACATGGCTCCAGTCAGTACCTCCGCCATGAGGCTAGAATCACAGAAAAAAAAAAAAAAAGCTAAGGAATGTGCTGGATATAGCTGTCAAAGCCTCAGCTTCAATCCTAGCCATATTGATAGCAAATTAAAGACTCATGTAATCAGAAAAATAGAGATATATAGTAAATATAGATTCAAGGATGAAGAAAACCTCTAAATGGTTTATTACGTGTTAAAAATATATGTACATTTCGGTAAAAAATAAAAAAGGATAAAGTCCTTCAAAGAAAAAAGAAAAAAAAGAGAATAGTTGGGTGTTGTCACACACACCTTTAATCCAAACACTTGGGAGGCAGAAGCAGATGGATCTCTGTTAGTTCAAGGTGTGTTGGCACACAACTTTAATCCCAACACTTGGGAGGCAGAGGTAGGCAGATCTCTGTTAGTTCAAGGACAACCTGGTCTACAAAGTGAATTCCAGGACTGCCAAAGATATACAGAGAAACCCTGTCTAAAAAAGCCAAAAATTAAAAATAAATATAAAAGAAATAGAGGTTAAGTAATGTCACGTAAAGATGAAAAATACACAGAAAGTCTGGATAGTGTATGTTATTGTGTTGTCTTTAAATTGTTTGATGACTGAGGAAGGAGCAAAATCTACTAAGAGACATTTGATTATAAATAAATGCTGCTGGATTAATCATACACACACACACACATATATATTATATATAATGTTTTGACTTTAAAATTTAAGTCAAAAGATATGTTACTTTGGAGAAGAGGTTTTGCTTTTGTTTCCACAGGAAATGAGGGAGTCTGGATTCATTCTGCTTAAGGAAAATAAGGTTTGACAATGGAAGACTACTTGAGAAATCTCTAATAGGAGGAATGGCCAAGGTGTCTGAGTTCTACAACCAGAACAGTTCAAAGACTTCTGCCTAAGATGATCAAGCCTCACAGGATACTACAGTCAGGACTTGATCATAATTCAAAATTTTCTTTAGGTCCCCATAAGATTATCAGCACCCCAATCAGGAGGAGGTACCCTAGAAAACTATGCCCACATTCCCAAAAAAAAAAATAAGAAGGGTTAACCTTGCCTAAAAAGGTGGGTAAAAAGTTTAAGAAAAAAGGGCAAAAAAAAAAACAAAAAAAAAAAAATCCAATCCAAAGTCCTGGTTTAAAAAAGGGGTGGAGGAAGTGCTGTGGGACAATGGTCTGTACCCTATCACTTGTATTTTAAATAAACGTTGATTGGTCAGTAGCTAAGCAGGAAATAGAGCCTGAGCGACCAGGCAGGAAGTAGAGGTGGGACAACAAGAATTCTGAGAAGATGGAAGTTTTAGTCTGTAGTTGTCACCCAGACACAGAGGAAGCCAGACACAGAACAAGCAAGATGTGACTGCTTTGTCAAAAAAAAGGTACCAAGCCACGTGGCTAACATAGACAAGTATTATGGACTAATATAAGTTATAAGAGTTAATAAGAAGCCTGAGCTATTAGGCCAATCAGTTTATGATTAATGTAGACCTCTGAGTATTTCTTTGGTACTGAAAGACTATGGGACTGGGCGGGACAGAAACCTCAGTCAACAGTGGTGCTCACTACTCTAACTTCTAACTTCTTTCCTTTTATAGTCCAGAAATATCATGGAACTGGAAGCACACATCACATTATCCTCTGTGTCTTATTTTTGTTCCTATTGTAGTATTTTCAGGCATCGTCTTTATTGTAGTGTAACCAATATTCATTCTATTTCATTATCAATAATTATATACATAGAAAATGTATTCTTTGCCCATTTATCTGAAAATCAACATTAGGGTTTTTGTACTTTTTGGGTTATTATGAAAGTGTTGTTATAAAAATGTTATAAATAAACACATGTTCATCTATTTTTTACTTGCATATATGTGTGTATACAATTTATGACCTTGATGGCAGAGAAGAACAGAAAAGGTGTCAGATCCACTGGGACCGAAGTTTAAAAAACTGGGGGGTGGCCATGTTGGTGGTGGAAATTGAACCCAGGTCCTGTGCAAGAACCAGTGCTCTTGAGCTCTGAGCCATCGCTCCTACTTCCCTCTTTCTATTTTGAGACAGGGTTTCTCTGTGTAGCCCTGGCTGCCCTGCCCTAGAACTGTCTTGGTAAACCAGGCTGGCCTGAAACTCACAGAGATAAGTCTGCTTCTTTATCCCAAGAGCTTGTATTAAAGGTGTGCACCACCATCATGGGGTTAGCATACACATGTTTATTTTTTATAAGTATATTTTATATTTTTGTTTAAGTATATATTCTCATTTATAGAAATATGAGAGTAATGAATTTTTTGTGTCATAAGTTTAGTGTATCAAATAGATATTTGAGGAAGTAACAGAATATTAGAAAATACTTATAAATGGAGACTGATTTTTTTGTTTCCTGTCTGCCCAGACATAAATAATTACACAGAAACTATATTAATTACAACATTGTTTGGCCAATGGCTCAAGACTATTCCTAGCTAGCTATTATTTCTTATATTAAGCCATTTCATACATTGATCTATGTATCACCATGAAGCTGTGGCCTACTGATAAAGTTCTGGTGATCTTCTCCTTCGGCAGCTACATGGCATCTGCCTGACTTCACCTTCTTTTTCCCAGGATTCAGATTTCTCACCTACCTCTTTCTGCTCTGTCATAGGCATCGTAGTGTGTTTTTTGATTGTCTAGGTGACTATTAAGGCAATTGTGATGTAATCTTTTCTGTCTCCTTATCTTTGCCTCTCCTACTATTATAACTAACGATATCTTTTTGTAATACAATCCACCAACTTCACCAGAAATTCTTGTAGAATTCTTCCTTTCAGTCATACTCTGAAACAGATATGACTTCTGATCTTTCTGGGCTCTGTGTTCAACCTGTCTGCTTTGCAGAACTGTATCACCAGAGTACTGTGTCTTAGTGCTCACTATCTCAAGAAGGTCATAGCTCCTAGAAGAGAGATTTTTAAAATCAATTATCTTCACTCTCTTTCCCTGTCCCATTTAGATATCTTAGTTGCTTTGAGTGTATTGTAAACAAGTAAACATTTATCATTTTACTCTACATTTACTTGATTTCCAATAAGGAATTCAGATTTTGGTTGCAGTTTTGGGAAAAATGACTCCAACAAGCCCTTTGGCTGAGATTTTGGATTATGATGTAGTGAGCTTTCACTTCCTGTCTGTAATATCAAGGTGTGAAAAACATACTATTGCGATTGGTCCAAGCTGGTACTCTCTCTCTCTCTCTCTCTGAGCATGTCAGCATTGCAATCATTTTCGCAAGTCTCTTAGCATATTTCTAATCATGCTTCAGCTCTGAACCCATAAATGCTTCTCCTAGGTTTTCCAGTGGCTCTCCTCATGAATGCCTAGAACATGGTCACACTTACTGCATTCGCTCTGGTCAACGTTTAAAATATTTCCAGACTCTAAAAATTGCTTTGAGTTTGTATAAAACCATGTGTAAGTATTTTAACCTAGTCACTGAGAAACAGCAGTGCCTCAATAAATACAAGTCATTTTCCCAAACACATCAAAGATTAAAATGTTGGGAAAGTGCAAAATTACAATATGACAACTCTGGAAAGACACATGACTGTGAGATGGGCACTTGTGTCTAATAAAAGGGGAAATGGTGTATGAAAAACAAATGAGTATAAGATGAGAGGGATGTCTGGAAGATGTGTG
This sequence comes from Microtus ochrogaster, assembly GCF_000317375.1. Classification (NCBI taxonomy): domain Eukaryota; kingdom Metazoa; phylum Chordata; class Mammalia; order Rodentia; family Cricetidae; genus Microtus; species Microtus ochrogaster. The sequence goes on from NC_022029.1 coordinate 38,685,480, forward strand.
TGTATGAAACTGATAAATGAACTTGAGCTCTTCTGTGGGTTCAGGGGTATGTTGAACATAATGAAAGGTTTAAAAGTCTATAGCAGTAACAAAGGTTTTTAATTTTTATACTATAGAAATTGTATTGTCTCCTGATGAATGATTCAAACATTACAAGAAATGGTTTAGTTTTCTTACAAAACAAGGTCACATTTTTATGTCATTAATTTTATGGATGAAAGACAATTACTAAGTTGTACTCCATCATAATATTTTGTAACTATTATTCTGATCTCTATGAATCTATTGTAAATTGAATTTGTTTTACAGAAAAATATCTGATCATCACACCTAGAAGTTTTTCCTAAAATAATTAGGGATTATCTTCATGTGTATTATTCTGCTCTCTATTCATTAGATAGAAAGGAGAACAGTTAAAAGTAAGAGTCATTTGAGGAGTTGTAACCATACAACTTCCCAAATATATTCCCAAAATGTATTTATATATGAATACGATCTGAATGAAATCACCAAATAATCGAAGAGATGCCATTAAGGCAATGATGGTAAATTGTTAAAAATTTTGCAAAGGATATGCAAATGGTTGTTGGTTCCTTTATAACTTGAATTCTCTGGGGAAGCCTGTCCTTTCAGAGTGAGGAAAAAATCCTCATGTGTGGAATCAGGTATAAGAGTCCATACACCAAAGTAAAAGTTGAAATACATTGGCTCATTTGTTCATTCACCATCTTTCTATCTCTTAATTTTTCTACCTTTTTTTCTCAAGTAATCAAACTTACTTCTAGAACAAGCATGATTCCTGAACATAGACTAAGAATTGACAGAACAGCTGTGTTATCCTATTTCTGTGATTCCTCAAAATCTCCTTCAAAGAACTAATATGTAGCTATTTGTAGATTCTACTTGTCCCATGTTTTACACCTGGTATTTAGCATTATGCCTTTTCCTTCCTTCACCTTTATCTTTATTTAATGTACATCTTTTGGTGGCTTCTCCCCTTTGACTAATGGGAGTTCCCACAATTAGGTGGTCTAGTTCAGGTGCCACCTGCTATATCCTACACAGGTTGGTCCTGGAAACACAACTGGGTGATATTTAAATGATGAAATGATAGACTCACATGAAAAAAGCTGGCTTTGGTAGGCGGTGCTCTCTCTAATAAAAAGTACCAACTATGTAAAATATATGGTATTAAGATTACCATGTTACAAAGATTATAAAATCCAAAAGGCATTTGTTTAGAAAACTAATAAAAATTTTAAATAGCTATTTGAATCAATAAGGGGCATGAACCACAAACACCAAAAACAGCAGTCAGAAAGTGGCCATTCTGATAACCCTTTTATGGAGACAGAATTATTAAAAGGATTTAAGATGATAAGAAATGGTGCCATATTTTATAAACATTAAATATACTTAGATAAGAAATACATATGTAACTATATGTATAGATTATTTAAAAGATGGATAATTGTTAATATAAAAATTAATATTCCTTAAAAGCACTTTATGAATTTTAATCTTCCATATGCTAAGTACAATATGATTCTACTTAAAGTTTTCCCCAAATCCAAACTTATGACTTACTGCCAAAATCTTCCAAATAAAATACCATCATATACAAACTACAAATAATATAAATCAACTGATTTTAGTTTGGGAGTTGAAGACACCTTTGGAAAAATAATAAAGACATCAAAGTATAGTTCACAAGAAACCTATATTTTTGAAAAGGATATTACACTACAAAATAAGTTAGATTGAGTCTGAGAATTCAAGACTATCATGTCAGACTAAGATTGTAAGCGTGCCACATAAACAGAAGGAAGATGAATACATGTAGAAATAAGATTTGGTATGTTTGAAATATGGAGAAAAGATGCTACCAAATTCAAAACAGGAAAAGAAAATACTAAAATATGTCCATAAAGATACTCTGAAATGAGCAGTAAGAATAAAGAGACTAGACTGACAAAAACTATAGACTACTATATATGCCACTCCATCCCCACTCCTGTTTGCTGCCTGTAGAAGGAAGTTTCTGTCCCATTTGATCTTGCAATTGTTCAGTCCCAAAGAAACACAGAGTGTTCAATTAATTTTAAACTGTTTGGCCTATTATCCCAGGCTTATTAATAACTAGTTCTTTGGACTTAAATTAGTCCATAATTCTTATTAAGTTTATCTATGTGGTTTGGTACCTTTTCTCAGTGAGGCATTCTCATCTTGCTTTCTTTGTATCTGGGTGGTGACAGACTCTCTTCCTTTCCTCTTCCCAAAATTCTCCTAGTCTGGTCACTCCTCCTATATTTCCTGCCTGGCTATTGAAAAATCAGTGTTTTATTAAATCAATACAAGTCACAGCATTTCTCCTTTTTTTCTTTTCAAAACAAGACCTTGAATCTTGTCTCCTTTGTTTAGTTTTTTGGCTGACCATTCTTCATAACAGCACACCAAACAAAGACAAACATCCATAATCATTTTTTTTTGGAATGTGGCCATAGTTTTCTAGGCTACTTCCTGTTGATTGGGGGCACTAATAATCTAATGGGGACATAAAGAAAATTTAGGATTATGGTCAAGTCCAGACTGGAGTATTCTGTGAGGCTGGATCTTCTAAGTCAGCAGTGTTGAAGCTATTCTGGGTGTAGAAATCAGAGAAAACTGCAGCAGAGGTGCTCTGAAACTTTGGACCACCTGCGGCCATCCATTCCCATTGGAGATTTTTCAGGGGGTCTTCCATGTTCAAACCTTATTTTTCTTAACCCAGAATGAATCCACAGCCTTGTATTTCCTATGGAAACAAAATAAAATCTCTTCTTAAAAATAACACATCTTTTGACTTAAATTGTGAAGTCAAGGCATTTATCAAAATATATAGGTAGGATTAATCCAGCAGTATTTATAATAATTGGTCTTTAGCAGCTGTGACTCTTTCTTCAATAGTCAAACAATTCAAAGACAGCTCTGTATCATCTTTATGTGGCTTTTTAAACTTTATTTCTTTTATTCTAATTTTTAATTTTTTTGAGACAGGGTTTCACTATGTATCTTTGACTGTCCTGAATCTCATTCTCTAGACCAGGCTGGCCTCAAACTTCACAAAGATCCATCTGTCTCTGCCTCCCAAGTGCTGGGAATAATGGTGTGTGTTATCATAGCCAGTTACTCTATCTCTTTTTGTATGGAATTTCTCTATTCTTTTTCTTTTCTCTTCCAAGCCTACTTATATTTTTAAACACACTGTTAATCATTTAGAGATTTTTTTCCTATCTGAATCTGTCTTTTCTGTATATATCTATCTTTTTCTCAGCACACGAGTCTTTAATCTGCTAAACAACATGGCTAGAATTAAAGCTGCAGCTTTGGTGACTGTCTCTGTCCCATTTTTTTGGCTTCTGAGAGTCTAAATTCATAGCAAAGGTACACATAGGAACCATGTTTATTGGCACAACTTTGTGGAGCTTTAGGTCCATGCCACCACCAAAAGCATGCTGCCAACTGCTCATAAATACCATTAAAGTGTTTGATAGCAGAGCCTCTTAAAAGAACTGTGAAGTTTTTGCTTCTAATGCTGAGTCAGGAAGTCTTTCTTAAAGGCGCCACACCTCTGCTTGCTTCTGACAAACCAAGCCTATCGAAGTATGGATGGTTACCAAGGAACTGCACTTGACTCTGTTCTTGTCTGTCTAGAATCCCATTTTAAAGATTTCTTAGGTTTTATGTGGAAATTCTTGATACACTTTTGGGTGCCATTTGTAGACAGAAGTTTCTGTCCTGTAGCCATTCAGTCCCAAAGAAATACACAGTCTTAGATTAATTATAAACTGCTTGGTCTATAAGCTCAGGCTTATTATTAACTAGCTCTTACTGCTATATTAACCCATAGTTCTTGTGTATGTTTAGCCATGTGGTTTGCTACTCCTAGTGAGGCATTCTCATCTTGTTCCCTCTATATCTTGTTTGAGACTGACTCCCTGTCCTTTCTTTTTTTTAAAATTTATTTATTTATTAAAGATTTCTGTCTCTTCCCCGCCACTGCCTCCCATTTCCCTCCCCCTCCCCCATTAAGTCCTCCCCCTCCTCAGCCTGAAAAGCAATCAGGGTTCCCTGTCCTGTGGGAAGTCCAAGGAACCCCCACCTCCATCCAGGTCTAGCAAGTTGAGCATCCAAACTGCCTAGGCTCCCACAAAGCCAGTGCGTGCAGTAGGATCAGAAACCCATTGCCATTGTTCTTGAGTTCTCAGGATTTTCCTCGTCTGGTCACCCTGCCTATGCTTTCTGCCTGGGTACTGACCAATCAGCATTTTATTAAACAAATATGAGTGACAAATTTTTACAATGTACAAGAGAATTATCCCACAACAGGTGCCTGTGTCCCCGGGTCTCTATTGCCATGTGCTAAAAAAGACAAAGACACATCACTGAGATGGCATTCCTCAAGAGAACAGCAATTCCTTTTCTAAAAGACTGTGGAAATTCAGACAGATATTTTTGCCATTTTCATTTTATTTTTTGAAAGTCAGGGTTGACTTGTGAAAAACTGTTTAACAACATGCTTGTGGGAAGAATCAACCTTCTCTCTAAATGTACCCATTCAGAGCAACAAATGAGGACTTGGTTGGATTTCATAGTGTATTCCTGATTTTGGCAGTCCTGACATGAAATGGAGTTTACAAGTTCTTGCATACTGTGAATTATCATTTACCTATGTCCTGCCTGAAACACCATGAGTGTTTATACGATATATCTTTAATAAAGCTGGATGCAGTTTAACTATGGAAAAATAGATATTCTACAATGAACTACAGCAATTGGATTGCTACACAGTTAGAAATTGTCCTTTATGTAAATAACATAATATACTGAGTTGTATCCAGCAAAGTGAATTTTAAAGTAGAATTGGTAAATAAAGTATTATTTTTTTCTAATGTGATGTGGTGATGTGATTTTATAAACAAAACTTCAAAAGGACTTTGTGAATAATTAGAATTCAGAATTGAGCTGTTGAATATAATACAAATTTTAAAACTGAATTGTGTTCTTTGTAAATCAGCAGTGGGTAGACAATAAATCCTCACAATATTGAATTGTATATAAAACCTAGTGGTTAACTCAGCAGTAGCTGTGCAAATTTTCTAATCCTCAGCAATGTTGACTGCAACTTAGAGAACTTAGAGGAAAAAAAACTAAATCAAGCAAAGGCTAGATCATGGAAAGAAAAACCCAATAATGGAAATATTTCATTTTTACCCAAATCTATCTCTGACTTTCATATAATCCCAACAAAAGCCTCACACTAGGATTTGATATTAGTTAATCTAATTATACAATTTCATAGAATTTGAAAACATCAAGTAGAGTTATTGCTCACCTTTTTAATATTATATAAATAGAAAATGAACTCAAATTGATTGTAAGACTCATTATAAATTCCTATTACTTTAAGAGCACAGTGCTGGCTGATGGGTTTGCATGGACTAATGGACAGGATGGATCCCACAAAGGGTCTCATAAACATGTGAAATATCTGTGAAAGAGGTTTTCAGATCAGTCAGGGAAAGATTAGGCATCACATTCTTAGGAACCAAAAATTTTAAAGCAAGATATGGCAAAGGATGTAAATTATCCTAATTTTTCTATAATCATAAATAACTTGTTAAATGTTTGATTGCATTTTGTTTACAGAATATTTTATGTTTCACAGAGTCCAGTCGAAGAGAGGAAGGAACAAAGAGGTCAAGACCATGATGGGACCTGAGCGACCCAAGATGACCTGAGAGAGTGGGAATTCACCGACTCAAGACTGACAGTGGAGGAACCTCATAGGTCCAAATTAGGCCCTCTGAATTTGGTTGACCAGGATTTATCCCTAGTGCTTGAACAGGGTTTTTGGATCCCATTCTCTTTGGAGGGATACCTTTGTTCAGTCTAGATACAGGAGCAGGGGAGTTTAGTCCTACTTCTTAATGACATGCCAGATTTTGTTGACACCACAGACTTTGTTGGTATGGGAAGCTTTTCTTTCTATGTGTTGCTTTTATTAGTTAATAAATAAAGAAACTGCATTGGCCTGTAGAGCTAGGCGGGGAACAAAACTGAATGCTGGGAGAAAAAATGCAGAGTCAGAGAAAACTCAGGTAGCCACCAGAGACAGACACCAGATGGAACATTGCTGGTAAATCACAGCCACGTGGCAATACACAGATTAATAAAAAAATGGGTTAAATTAAAATGTAAGAGGTAGCCAATAAGAAGCTAGAACTGATAGACCAAGCAGTGATTTAGTTAATACAGCTACTGTGTTGTTATTTCAGGGCTGAGCAGCCAGAAACAAACAAGTGGTGGGTGGGGTGGCTGAAAGGTGGGGGGAGTGGGCAGAAGGGAGGGAGAAGGAACTGGGGTTGGTATATAAAATGTGAAAATACTGTTTTAAAAAATAGAGCTAGTCACACTAGTTGTTCATAAAGGTTAAGCAGTGTTGGCTTACACCTTTAATCCCAGCACTTGGGAGACAGAGGCAGAAGGATCTCTGTGAGTTCAAAACCACCCTCACTAGAGAAGATTGAATCCGTCTAAAAGAGAAACAGAGCTCAGTCCTTTGATCCTAGCACTTGCGATCGCATGCCTTTAATTCCAACTCTAATAAGATGGAGACAGAAAGGGATATGGCTGGGTGAAAAGGGAAATATAAGGTGGGAAGAGACATGAGAACAGCTCATTCAGTCAGAGGATTCTTAGAGATAGGATCTTGCCCCCTTGGTTCAGAGGATTTTATAGAGGTAAGTACTAGTAGTCTGCTGCTCTGCTTCTGTGATCTTTCAGCTTTCACCCTCTAATGTCTGACCCCAGAATTTTATTCTTTTTTTTTTTTTTTTGGTTTTTCGAGACAGGGTTTCTCTGTGGTTTTGGAGCCTGTCCTGGAACTACCTCTTGTAGACCAGGCTGCAGAATTTTATTCTTAAGACCAACTATAAAATCAACTAGAAGTCATGTTACAACCAGAGACTACTTTTTTTTTAATTTTTATTTATTTATTTTTGCAAAACTCTGTAGCATGCAATTTAGGAGTGATAGTAGACCAGAGAGAATACAAAAGTAAAAACATAAGCTGGAAGCAACAGGTCATCCTCTAAGTCAGAGTAGATTACTATGGCCATGTGAGTAATTAGGTGAATGAATATAGAGAAAAAAATCTGACTAAATATTGAAGAACTAGGAAGTTAGTTTGAGTGTCATGAGGTTTACCTGATAAAAAATGTTAATATTTAAAAAGGACATATTAAAAGGGAACACAAAAAGCTTTAATTACTGGAATAAAATATATTGAATCTAATTACAGTCAGAGCAGAAAAATACTTACTACTCTGCAAATTTTATAGTTAAAGCAAAAATAATCGCTAAGCTTAAGCTTATCTTTACCTGATAAAAACTAAATATAACTAAGATACTATAAATCAGTTAAAATTGCTACTTCGGTTTCACCTGCTTAAAAGATAAAATTAAACTTACAAATACAGTTTCTTAGTGAAAACAATTAATCAACTTAGCATTTCATAAATAAAGAAGATAGTATTGAAAGGATAAAAAGGATTTGGACAACATACATAGTAAAGGTAGTCCTGGTCCTCAGGAAGTATGAGTATCTTGTCCCTTCTTTGCCGCACATACATTAAAGAAAAAGGAACATGAATCATGTCTCAGCCAATTTCCAAACATTTTAAGTATATAGAAGACACCTGGCTGAAAAATATTGCAATTTAATAACAAGTAGGAGAGATAAAATATATACCTTTGAAGGTGGTGAAGGAAAAATAATCCTTTTAACCTTTTGGGCTTCAAAATATATTTCACAGTGACAGAATATTTAGAGCTAAGAAGAAGTACAAACAAAAGAACAGATTGATTGATGGTAAATTATATTGAATTGGAAGTAAATATTTTTCATTTATTAGAAAAAAGTGTTAATGAAGAGAATAATAGGAATACAAAACTAAATTAGGAAACAAAAAGAACTACTAAAATGTAGGCTAGAATGCAGGAAATAATGAAGAAAATTTACAAAAATTACTGAAATTCATAGTAGAAACAATTTATAATGTCTAAAGGTGGTTGAAAAATAACTGCAAAGCATGAGAAGCTGTAGTTTCCCCAATGATCAAAGGTAAAGAAATAGGTGTTTTCATATTAATAATAAAAAATTGATTATGCTCTGACCATAGTGAGTGGACGACATAAATAACTTTATTCTAAGATATTTTAATTATAAAATATAAAAGAATATGGTAAATTTTTGTAGAGTATGAATCTACCAAAAGTAGAAGTAGGGCTGAGGACATGTCACCTTTGAAAAGCATTTGCCACAGAAGAAGAGGACCTGAGTTTGAAAGTCTAGCACACCCGTGGAAGCTGTGAGCCTACTATCACAGTTCCAGAGGTGGGATGCTGGGTACTGGAGGATCCCTGGTCCTTGAAAGGCAGCCAGTCAGTGAGAGAAGATAATGGTCAACTCTGGTCTATGACATTGACTGTGACTCAGTTGAAGTTATGTTCACTCTAAAATCTAAGCATCAAACCACAAGGATCAGCTTATTCCAAACATAAACCATGCCATCTGGTAAATAGAACAGAAGTAACACCCTACAAAAAGTTACAAGGAAGATGCTGCCCTACACTGGCTCAGTATGCATAAGCACCTTGTTTGACCAGGAGGACTTGAGAAAAGAAGGAAAGAAAGAAATAATGGGAGAAAGAGAGAAGGGAGGCAGGCAGGCAGGGAGGGAGGGAATAAGAAAAGGCATAGAGAATTGCAGAAATAATAAATTATAATCACAGGCCAATGTCACTAACAGACATGATTTAAAAGTCCTAAAAATGTATCAGTCATGTTAATTCAGTTTTGTTATTATAATGAGCATCATACCTAAGATACTTTGATTCTGAAACAAAATGATATTTTACCAAGATAAACTCTTTATCCAGGCAATTACCTATCATGGGAACATATGGAAAAATAGTATGTATATGTCAATAGCCAAAAGGATTTTGTCCAGTTAACATGAAAGTACCATAAGGGTTGCACAGAAAGGGTAGTCTGGATTTATTCTTATATGTTAGCAACACACAGAGGAAATTTAGTATTTAAAAAGTGCTTTTTTAATATTAGTGGTACTATCAAGTAACATGTTAGGTTTTGAAAAAAAATGTATAGTTTAAATCCATATTAGAAGCTCTCAACACAAGCAGTTTTTTTTTAAATGATTGACAATTTATACTCTTATGTGACAGAGGTTGTTCAAGGGCTCCATAATTTCGTTAAAATCATATAAGTTTGATACTCATATCATTTTAATTTACAAATAAGGAAATGGAAAATAAACTAAGAACAGAAATGGCTTCCTTTTGCTGTGTAGCTTGTTGGTAGGGCATCTAGGATACAAATCTGTACACTCTAATGGTCTCAGGGCACTCAGAGTGTAATCTGAATAGCTAACTGGAGGGGTAGAATGGAGAAGAGAAGGGAGAAAGGCAAGCCATTTGTAGTATCGGCATAGAGGTCACCACACAGCCATACGTAGGCACAAGCTGAGAAGAACTGGAGGAATATTAAAAAGTGTAAGGAAGCACAATGTACAATCGAAAAGTATAGTTAGATATAGTTGTCATCCACAGGAGAAAAGTCACATCTGTCAGCATCAGAAAGATGAGCTTTTCAGTCCCATAATAAATGTATTATCTAAACAAATTATTTAATTCATTTATACTTTCCAGTTGGAAAGATAGTAAGTAAGGAAAATGCAAAGAAATTAAGATTTGGTTTTAGGAACCCTAGTAGATTTCACTAGTATCCCTCTCCTTCAATTAATACAGTAACTACATGCACTAGGTTACAGTTTATACCTTGAGAAGTTCACTTCAAAAATTAAAGTAATAAAAATGTAAAATTCATATTTTATTATGATGAATAAATGTATTAACTACATAAATCACATTGTTTTATCAGTATTTCTATAGTACTTTTACCACACTGTTCTTTCTTTCTCTCTTTCTGTGTGTATCTGTGTGTATTGTATGTATGTATGTATACACGTGTGTGTTTATGTGTGTATGCATTTGTGTATATTTATTGTGCATGTATGTGTGCATATGTGTGCGTAAGCATGCATGTGTATATGTGTTTGTATGTATATGTGTATGTATGTGTTTATGTGTGCACATTTATATGTATATGTGTGTATGTATGTGCGCATGTGTGTGTTTCAGAAAAGGCATAGTTCTAGGAAGCCGGGAGAAAAGATAACATTATAAGAAGAAAGAGCAGTTTGAACAAGGATATTTATTTGTAAATAAAATAGCTAAAAGCTAGCTTCCTAATGGGAAAAAATTTAATAAGAAATAGATAAACTAAAATGCTTCTGAACCAGAAATTTTCAAATGGTATTTTGAGGGTCATTATATAATTTCATGTAGTTAAACAAAATTTTGATCTTCAAAATGGTATACTTGATTTTTCGCAAAGAAGCTTGATGCTCGAAAATATTTGTGTTTTCTCCATATTTTATGTCTTTTTCATCATTATTCTTGCCAGACAAGTTGTAAACATTTTATGATAGATGGTTTAACTGTGGATTTGTCTTATCTTTTCTTTGTATCTTAATGCAGAAAAGGCATAATCTGTGTTCTTAATGCCAAGCTGTTGATAAACTTGGACCTTGTTTACTGACCCGAAGCTAGAATTTGACTTTACAGAGTCAATTGCTATCTGTTTGAAGAAAAGAACATATATGAGATAAATTGGACAATGGTTTAAAGATTTAAAATATTGACTAGTCATTACAGTGTCAAAGCCACCAGAAGAAATGAAGTCTAGGAAGTTTTTCAATGACAACCAAAACATTATGTGCAGTAACTTAGCATATATATTTGAATACACAAATATATATATCCTCCATTGTTTCCAACAATGAAACCTTAATTTTGTTTAAGGCCCGTTCAAGAATTATTTGTATGATGGAAAATAGTGATGGCATTATTTGTTTAAATATTCATAGTGTCCTATGGACGATGTAAATACATGACATCCTCGTGTGTTTACTGTTTGGATGGAATTAGATTGATTATATGAATACATTACAGTTCTTTAACAGAAATGTATGATGACAAAAGCTGTAAAGTATTTTAATAGCTGTGATTCCCTTCTGAAATAAACCTGAGCCCTTATGTCTTTCTATAATCAGATCTTAGACAACTTAAAACTTTTAACATTTAACTTTGCCAAAAGAGATAAATAATGTGGGGACAGATTTTGCTTTCAAAGGTGCAAAAAGGTCATCAATTATACAATGAGTCAAAAGACACACGGAAAACATAAGGCTATTCTGACTGGTCTAAGTGTAAAAAAAAAACAACGCAATTTTAGAAGGCAATTTCAACAACACTGAACATGTATTATTAAACTTCCGAGTTAAATTTTGAGGTGTTTGTCCTCCAGGCATACTCATACTGCCATTCATAAATAAAGACATCAAAATAGACAGAATGGAACATCACTGTTACCTTGTAGCAAAAAGTAGAATTCATTTGCTTGCACAGCATAAACTGATACATCATGAACCATGTCCTAAAAATGCCTCCAGGTGTATAATAATTGACATTGATACCTTAAACTGCATTATTACCATTATATTATAGAGGGCCTCTTATGATATAAGACTACTGAAAACAATGACCTGAAAATGTACATGTTTCCTTTTGAATTTATACAAACATGTAAAGGACAACATCAAAATCTGCAATGGATTTCAGTGATCTAGAAAACTGCCAAACTCTCTGTTTGCTCAAGAACTACATAGTTATGAGGATGGGAGGAGTAGATGAAATTCGACCACATAATTATGAAGAGGTATGTTCAAGTTCGAATCATAGCACTAGTTATGTAGAGGCACAATAGAGGTAAAATCAGAGGCCTTTTAAACAGTAACACAGAGGTCAAACACTGGCTGGATATAAAAAACTTCAAAGTCAGGTTAAGAGCTTAGAAGGAATGGTCTCAGTTATTGAGGAGGATTATGAAAAATATTTCTGTATTCCTCATGACAGAGCATAATATTGTGTGGGAAAATATGCACGTTGAAAATGTTTATTCATAACTAGGTTATGAATGTGTTAAAAGTTTTAAGAATACCTTTATACATTTTCTTACACTTTAATGTAATGTCAAATGTAATCATGTTAAAATTGCTGTGTTATGTTGGCTATTTTTATGTCAATTTGACATAAGCTGGAGTCATCTGAGAGGAGGAAACTCCCAGTTGAGAAATATCCTTAATAACCACCTGCAGGCAACCTGTAGAGCATTTTCATAACTAATAACAATAAAATAGGGAGAGGGCCTAGTTTATTGAGGGTGGCACCACCCTGAGTTAGTGGGCCTGGGTTCTATAAGAAAGTGGAATGAGCAAACCAGGAGAATTAAACCAGTAAGCAGCAGTCCCCCACCCCACCTCTACCCTC
>NC_022029.1:38699716-38702382 GCF_000317375.1 Microtus ochrogaster
ATGTGCTCACTCATAAGTGGATTCTAGCCATAAATAAAGGACATTGAGCCTATAATTTGTGATTCTAGAGAAGCTAAATAAGGTGAACCCAAAGAAAAACCCATAGTTATTCTTTTGGATATTGGAAGTAGACAAGATTGCCAGATAAAAATTCGTAGCTGGGGGTGGCGGGGGGAAGGGGAGATGGGGAGAGAGAAGTGAGAAGGGGAGGATGGGAGAGCTTGGGGGAAATGGGACGGTTGGGATGGAGGAAGGGTAGGTATGGGAGCAGGGAACTATATGTCTTAATTAAGGGAGCCATTTTAGGATTGGCAAGAGACTATATATATTCAAAGCACCTGGTACAGACCCATGTAGGCCTTGTTTATTGATTGTAGACCCAAGCTTGTTGATTCAGTCTCTTTGGGTTTATATGCATCTTGATTAGTTGATTCAGATGGCCTTATTTATTCTCCTGGTGTCCTCTATCTCTTCTACCTCTTACAATCTTTCTGCTTCCTTTTCTAATTGGTTCCCTGAACTCTGAGGGGAGGGATTTGGTGGAGACCTCCCATTTAGACCCTAGCTGTGTGTCTCTGCATCTGTCTCCACTTGCTGCTGGAGGGGGAAGCCTCTCTGATTATGACTAAGTGAGGCACTGATCTATGAATATAGCAAATATCATTAGGTACTGAAATTACCTGGTGCAAGTGAGAAGGAAACAGGGAATACACAACAAACCCTCTTAGGAGTTTATTAGAGGGGGCATGTACAGGAGAAGAGAGAGAGAGAAAATGTCGGCATGCAGCTTTTAAAAATTGCCTAGTGCCGGGCAGTGGTGGCACACGCCTTTAAGCCCAGCACTCGGGAGGCAGAGGCAGGCAGATCTCTGTGAGTTTGAGACGAGCCTGGTCTACAAGAGCTAGTTCCAGGACAGGCTCCAAAACCACAGACAAACCCTGTCTCCAAAAAACAAAAAAACAAATCAAAACAAAAAAACAAAAAATTGCCTAGCGCATGCTCACAGGGAGTTGACATGGCTATGTCATATGCAGATGACAGAACTCATGCATGTGCACAAGGGCTTAGCTGAGTCATGTGTGGATGATGTAATCCATGCTGCATGTCATGTGGGGCCCTTTACCATCCTGGGGGCCAATAGGCACTTCTGCCTGAGGGCTTATCTCCACTGCCATGACTCCTAGAACCTGGAAGTATCAGTCTTATGTGGCTTAAATCATTACAGATATTGTATTGATACACACCCCACAAACAAACAAACAACAACAAAACAGTAGTGTTAGGTTTTACCCCAGATCTCTGGTCTATCTAGTTGGTTATATTATGCCCAGATCCACAAAGTCCCCCCAAAACCAATAAGGAGTTCCATATGTAAAAGCAAAGAGCCATATTGATTAACACGGTGGCTGTACTTGTTTATACCACCATCAGTATTGAAGGAGTGCTCCCTTTGCTCCACATCCTTGCCGCTATGAACTGTTACTTGGGTTATTGAGTTTAGCCATTCTGACAGGTGGAATCTCAAAGTAGTTTTGATTTGCATTTCCCTGATGGTTAAGGATGTTGAACATTTCCTTAAGTGTTTGTCAGTCACCTGTAATTCTAGCTCTTTGGAATCTGACATCTTCTTCTGACTTCTGCAAGAACTTCATTGCATATATGTGGACACACACACACACGTATATGCACATACTTAATACAAATAACATCTTTTTAGGGAGAAATACCATTTGGATTCAAATATAGCTGCATAGACCTGATACAGTAAAGTGCAATTATAATCCCAGAACTGAGGATGTGGAGGCAGAATAATAGTAAGTGCTGGAACCCCATCTCATCTCCTTTGCAAAGGAAGTAGCACTCTTAGTCACCGAATCACCACTTGAAATTGTTATATGTGTGAGCATTTGATTTACTATAGTGTGTATGTGGAGGTCATAGGAAACTTCTGGAATCAGTTGTCTCCCTCAACCTGGTGGGTCCTCAGAAATCAAACTCAGTCATGAAGCCTGGTGGTGTATACTTTTATTGGCTAAGTAATCTCACTCGCTCTGAATTTCTTGAAAAGTCTATGAATACAAAAGATTTCAAAGGAACAATTCTAGGTTATAACCTCATTTATCTTCTCTGCTCAACTGTTGGTATGATTTGATAAAAATGTTAAACATTCAAATTTTGATTCTTGTGATATAATAATTCTGACATCCATGACAACAGCTTATTCCCCGTAGTACATGACAATATTCTATCAGGAGGTGGAATCTAATTTGCCCCCTTCCAGTTGGTGTTTGAAGTACTTTGTCTTGGAAACTTCTGCTTCTGTTCTCTTTAAAGTAGGGCTCCATCCAAATACCAGATTTTATGAATGATGATGCTATGGGGAATGGAAGCTATTGCATAAATCACAAACTTCTCACCTGATGACATCAGTGAGGTACCAGGTATACAATAACATTAGGCCATCTTGAGTATAACTACTAAGTGGCAGCCTCGATGAATGCTACCACAGGAGTGATTGTAAGCAAATCGATTCAAGACAAAAAACAAACTAGTTGTGGTAAAGCCATTCAATTTTGTAACTGTTATTTTTCAGTTTTGCAGTGGAATCTTAGAACTACCTAAAAGATTCTTGCCCAGATTTATAACTGTTTTTCAATAATTGCAAA
>NC_022029.1:38702592-38709159 GCF_000317375.1 Microtus ochrogaster
ATAGAAATGGGCCAAGCAGTGTTTATATGAATACAGTTTGTGTGTTGTTATTTCAGGTAAAGCTAGCTGGTGTTTGGGAGCCTGGCTACAGGAACGCAGTCTGCAGCTCCTTCAACACATGCAGGCAAATCTTTTGCTCTTACCCTGATGGTGTTTTTCTGTCCTTGTAAAACTCCAAATCTGCTCTCCTTCCAAATCCTTCACAGAGTTATCCTTGTTTCCAATAATAAATCCATCTAACAATGACATCAGCATCACTGAAATCATGTGTACAGAATCATTAACAGCCCAAGAGTTGTCAGGTGGCCAAGGCAACATCAGCTTATGAGCTTTGCATTGGTCCTGTGTGGTGGTATTTTTTTCAGCTTTCTTCAGTGCAGTATGGAGTGATTAGTATCACTGTTTTGCTTATGCTGTCATCTAACATGATCCATTTTGTCCTAGTGTAATTTCTTCTTGACACCCTTGGTAAACAATCCTTTGTTACAGCAAGGGATTTTATGTCTATCATTGTTGTTTAATTGGACTCTCAAATAGGCTGTTTGAAGTTAAAAGAAAATAGGAGTCTTCTGGCTTGTTTTCAAATTCTGAAAAGAAAAATGGGAAAATTTACTGTTAACCAATATGAATGGCTACAGGTGTATATCTGATGGCATAATATTTTTCATTGATATTTCTTTAGTATTATTTTACTCATATAAAACTAAAACAGGCAAAAGCATTAAAGATAAAGAGCAGGAATTGGAGAATGACTCAGCAGTTAATAACTCCACTGAATGTCTCTGCTCATGTAGAGGACTGGAGTTTGGATCACAGCACCTACATAATTCAGCTCCAGGCAATCTCATATCATCTTCTGGAGTCTGCAGGCACATTGCCCAAGATCATATACACACAAACACACATAAATCTTAAAAAATGTGCAAAGGAATAAACATTGAGAAAATAGGATAATGGTCAATAACCTTGGGATGATGCAAATGGGTAGGATGAAGAAGGTATAAAAAGAAACTGAGATTCAAGCAATTGGTCTCTTGATTGTGATAATATGGGTTCATAATTTAGATCATAAATATCCCTGAAAGGCCCATGTTCTAAAGGCTTTATCACCAGCTTATGGCAATATTAGAAAATGAGACTGAGTCCAGTGGAAAAAAAGTCAGAGTTCTGGTTACATATCCTTCATGAAAAGGGTATTGGTTTTAAAGATTCAGGGACTTACCCACCCAAAACCATAGAACCACCTGATTATGGGTTGAAATCTGAAGTCATGAGTCAAACCACCACTGAAAAACCAAAACAAAAACTTTAGTTCTTTAAGATTCAATTAATATCTCAAGTATTTGGAGATCTCTGTGTGATTTTCTCTGGGACTAAACAGCTGGGGGACCTGGCAGGACAGAAACCCCAACAAACAGCCTGGCCCTCATGTTACATTTAAGCATTTGTTTGATTTATTATTTTTTTTTACATTTCATACTTTTTTTTTGGTCCCCAAATCCTTCCGTGTCCTCCCTACTCCCTCTTAAACTCATGACCTTTTCTTTAATTATTATTGGTAAGCACACATACACGCACAAAAATACAACCTTGTGTGTTTAGGGCTAAACACTTGGGAGTACACATCCTGTGTGGGGCCTGTATCTTGAGAACACTGGTTTTTCTCCTAACAGTTGTTAATTGCTTGTAGTTATTCGTATAAGGGTGGAGCCTTATGAGATTATTCCATTCCCATTGCTTTGTCAGCTGGTCTTGTCATTGTTAGGTCTCATTTGGAAGGCCATGTTTTTGAGACTTCATGGATACACATAGGAGACTATTTTCATCTTAATTTTTTTACTGATGAAAAAGTTTTTATGTTAATTCAGTAAGAAAAAAATCATCTAAAAAAAAGAAAAAATCATCTTAATGACTGGGATTTACATCACACAATGGTCATCCACAGAGTTTTGTGTGGGATTCTCAGAGGTGGCTAGTTTTTCTCATTTGTATGCAGATAATTACACTCCTTCGTTTTATTGCCTATTTGCAAATTTGGATTCGGTATACATGGATTTCTTGCAGCAATACTTTGGAGCATGAGGATTTGTATTAGCCATATTTGTGTGCATATATGTCACTGTCCAAATGTTGATAATGCATCATTCTCTGCAGTCTGATAAACATACTGATGGAAACTCTTGGAAATAAACTACTTTCCAGTATTGTTTTCACCCCTGAGGTAGTTTCTGCTGCATTTTCTTGGGCATTAGAGAGGACATCTGTATGATTTATATCTGGTCTTTTCTATTATGTTGGCTCTACAGCATTTATTTTTATCTCCAATTCAAATATTTCTGAAATTGACATGCATTTTGCAGCCAATTATATTTTATAATTGTTGTTAAATAGGGCAATGTTAAGGTCAAAATATATGAACATCAAACACAACCAAGTTCCTAACCATTTTATATTACAAGCAAAATATCTATTAAATTATTTTTTAAATTTTTGTCAAATTAATATTTATTCATGATTTAGATATCAATTAAATTACTATGCCAGAAAGTACAACTTTTTGGCCTTGTATTATCAGAATAGGCTTATCTGTTGGTGTATTGATTCATGAAGTCATTAATTTATGTACATACTCCCCACTATGAATGAGAAGTAGTTGTTTATAACTCATCTTTATTCCAAATTAGTTCTCATCTCTGTTCCCGTCATTGACTCCCAGGTTTCATCCTTTGTATTTTAGTTTCTGCATTGTCAAGGCTGAATGCATTTACATCCTGTTCCATAACCATCATGAAGCCATTATATCCTCGATTCTATATTAATCCTCTGCAGCCCCCCAAAACCTCCAGGAAACATTATTCACAATGATGACAGTGGTGTAAATTGTCATTCCAGAGTTATAGGGGAATGCTGCTGTGAGTTATGATGAGCAATATTTACGCCTTTTAACAGAAAATTTAAAAATCATTTACTGTTTCTTAAATGTCACCATGTTTAATCAAAATCAAGCCAAACAAAAGTTTGATTTTTTATACATTGAAGGTATTTTAGGCTAGAAAATTATTGGTGAGTCTGTCTGTCATTTTTTGTTCTCTGTAGGAGAAACCTGCATCATCCCCACATCACGGGTGTCATCTGGCTTCTTACGTGTTCTTTCTGTAAGTCCATCTGGTTTTCTCTTTGGTATTGTTCCAATTGCACATAATTTTCTGTCTTAGAAAAGGCCTTCAAAACGTTTCTGTTTCATCTTAAAATTTGTGATCATTTTCCTCATTCAGATTCACGTACTGGCTTTGTGGGAACCTAGGCAGTTCGGATGCTCACCTAACTAGATCTGGAAGGAGGTGGGTAGTCCTTGGACTTCCCACAGGGAAGGGAACCCTGATTGCTCTTTGGGCTGATGAGAGAAGGTGACTTGATTGGGGGAGGGGAAGGGAAATGGGAGGTGATGGCGGCGAGGAGGCAGAAATCTTTAATAAATAAATAAAAAAAATAAAAAAATTGTATTTTATGACTATATTATATTCATCATTAATTGCTCCATTCATTTAAGAAAGCTAATCTATTCCATCATCTCCCCTATCATTTTTTTAGTGGCTTATCTTTCAAGTCCTTTGTCCTTTCTCCAAATTCAATATGCATTTAGTCTCCTGCAGTATTTTGGCTTCTTTTACTTCAGTCTATATTATATTCCTTAGTTATGACTATTTTATGTTAGCGTTATGTATCTTCAAGTAATTTCCCAAGGGAAGTTTTGTTGGAAGTTGTATTTTCTGATATTGTCATATTTGGAAACATTGCATTCACTGTTAATTGACGGTGAGTATACTCAACTCAAAAATGCTCCCAGGAATCTTTCCATGTGGTTTCCATTGCTTCCCAGTAAATGACATTGCTTCTGAGAAGTGCAGTGCCACTAGGGTACATTTTTGTAGGTGCTTTTTTCTTTTTTATGTTGTTTATCATTGAATTTATTCTTGGTTTTAAAAATGTTCTCTTTGACATTTTTATGTAAATCAATTTTCATTTCACTTATCACTTACTACTGAGTACTTTTAAGTGAGAACTTTCCTGAAGCTGTGGGTCATATTCTCTATTGTATTTACAATTTTAATATAGTCTTTTCCTGTGTTCCTCTTTCTAGAACCTGGACTACCTAATCCGAGTTCTCATTTTCTTTACCCTATTCCATGTATTTCAGATTTGCAGTCTGGAAGATTGATTTTTCTTCTACTCGATCATTGAACAATACCTTTGAGCACTATTTTAGTGAAATAAATTTAGTTATTTTAAGTGTGTAGCATCTGTTCAAACTTTTAAATATTCCAGTAATTCAAGTTACATATTCAAATTATATTTATATAGATTCCACTTCTTTCATCTACTGTCTCTCATACTTTTCCTTTGTTTCTTTTTGAAAACACTGAGGGATTAAAACACATGTTATGAGGTATATCAAGACATCAAGCCGGGCAGTGGTGGCACACTCCTGTAATCCTAGCACTCAGGAGGCAGAGGCAGGCAGATCTCTGTGAGTTCAAGACCAGCCTGGTCTACAAAGGGAGTTCCAGGACAGGCTCCAAAACCACAGAGAAACCCTGTCTCGAAAAAAAACAGACATCAAGTACTGAGATATGCTAGCATAGTCGTCATTTAACTTGCTTTCTGTTTTGTTATTTTTATTGTTTGTTTCATTGTACAAGGCATCAGTGGCTAAATATAACTTATTTAGATGAAATGCCTAAGTAAATACCCTTAATTGCAGTCCCCATATTGTGTGTTAGAAGTCTACAGATCTTTATTATAATTTTTCTGTTACTTTAACTTAATCTTCCTGCTCCTTTTCTCCATCCCCCAACACTGTAGATAACCAACATTTTGTTCTCTACATCCGTGCATTACTCTTTGTTTATATTCCACCTCTCAGTCAAATCATTTTGTATTTTTGTGTCCAGCTTATTTCAGTTGTCACAATTCTCTCAAAGCTTACTTTATTAAGACAAGTGGCCATTTTCTTTTAAATGAGGAATAATATTTCATGCAATATGTATAATACATTTTCCATCATTTATACTCTAGGGAGATATTTATGTTGTTTCCATACAATGCCCATTGTGAGTGATGCTGCAATGAACGTGGAAACACAGATACTTTTCCTAGGTGTTGACTTGATGTTTTGTATATACACAAATGATGGATTGCTGGGTCCTATGGTAGAACTGTTTTTAATTTCTTTCAAAATTTCATTCTGTTTGTTAAAAGGATGCAGCAGTTGACATTCCCACCAACAGTTTATAAAAATAGATGTCCACTTTCTCTTCTATCAGGTTCAGTGTGTTCAGATTAATATTGAGGTCTTTAGTCCATTTAGACTTGAGTTTTATGCATGGTGATAGATATGGATCTATTTTCATTCTTCTACAGGTTGACATCCAGTTATGCCAGTACCATTTGTTGAAGATGCTTTCTTTCTTCCATTGTATACTTTTAGCTTTTTTGTCGAAAATCAGGTGTTCATAGGTTTATGGGTTAATATCCGGGTCTTCTATTCAATTCCATTGTCGACTTCTCTGTTTTTATGCCAATACCAAGCTGTTTTCAATACTGTAGCTCTGGAATAGAGTTTGATGTCAGGGATGGTAATGCCTCCAGAAGTTACTTTATTGTATAAGATTGTTTTGGCTATCCTGGATTTTTTGTTTTTCCATATAAAGTTGATTACTGTTCTCTCAAGTTCTATGAAGAATTTTGTTGGGATTTTAATCGGTATTGCATTGAATTATAGGTTGCCTTTGGTAGAATTGCCATTTTTACTATGTTGATTCTACCCATCCAAGAGTATGGGAGATCCTTCCATTTTCTGGTGTCCTCTTCAATTTCTTTTTTTAAAAAAAGACTTAAAGTTCTTGTCAAATAGATTTTTCACTTCCTTGGTTAGAGTTACCTCATGATACTTTATGCTATTTGTGGCTATTGTAAAAGGTGAAGTTTCTCTGAGTTCCCTCTCTTCTCTATCCTTGTGTATAGGAGGGCTACTGATTTTTGTGAGTTGATCTTGTAACCTGCCACATCACTGAAGTTATTTATCAGCTGTATGAGTTCTTTGCTAGTGTTTTTGGGGTCACTGATGTACACTATCATATCATCTGCAAATAATGAAAGTTTGACCTTTTCTTTTCCGATTCGAATCCCCTTGATCTTTTTATGTTGTCTTATTGCTATTGCTAGAACTTCAAGCACTATATTGAAGAGATATGGTGAGAGTAGACAGCCTTGTCTTGTTCCTGATTTTAGTGGAATGGCTTTGAGTTTCTCTCCATTTAATTTGATATTAGCAGTTGGCTTGCTATATATTGCTTTAATTAAGGGAGCCATTTTAGGGTTGGCAAGAGACTTGACTCTAGAGGGGTTCCCAGCTGTCCAAGGAGATATCCCCAGCTAGTTCCTTGGGCAGCTGAGGAGAGGGAACCTGAAATGCCCTATCCTATAACCATACTGATGAATATCTTGCATATCACCATGGAACCTTCATCTGGTGATGGATGGAGATAGAGACCGAGACCCACATTG